>NC_048899.1:9402414-9488949 GCF_011077185.1 Oxyura jamaicensis | reverse complement strand
TGTAGTATTTCTGGATGTGTGCTAACACACAAGCACATTCAGATAACGGGACAAATATTAAAGTTCTATTTACACATATGTATATTGACTTGGATACGTGCCAGGAAATACAGCACTCCACTACATAATTCACAAAGAAAACACTGTTCACAAGTGGAATTTCCAGTCTACAAGCAGATTTTAAATCAATACATGCTTTTACATACTGTGTAAATATATAATACTGGAATGAAAGTGTCCCTTAAAATATTTAAATATATATAGCATTTAGATAGTTCTCAACTTTCTACTTTTTAAAAGAGGCAAGAGCAAATCAGAAAAAAATCAGGAAGATAGAAGCCTTGTTTTAAAGACAGCTTGACAGTACTCAGTCTATATGACATAATTTGATATATGTAATTCAGCACAATGAACCTATGATCACCTACAACAGTTCCCCAGAATTTATACAGTAATCTTATAGCTTGTTAATATTGAAATAATTGCCTGCACTAGGCAAAATTTAGTATCAAGGATTTCTAACGTAGTACAGCTGGTATGCCAAAAGGTCACAACCAAACCTCTGTATCCTATCAGGATATTCCTCGTAAATCTTCCATGCTCTATTATCAATAGTTTGTTCCAAGTGGAACAGAGTACTGGACTCTAAATATCTTGAAGTCAACTTGAGCTGAATAGATCCTGGTCTCAGATTTCAGCCTTGGTTCTCAAAGGGTTAAGTCCAGGCTAAAATTTTTGTCTAACATTTTTCTTTGGCGCATAAGACACTGTCATCTAGTTAACTTTCAAAATCACTATCAAGCTCCATATCCACTTAGTCTCAGATCTCTGTATGGGCCATGAATCTTTTTGTCTGTCTACCTTTTGGAAATAGTATAAGAAAAAAAAAAAAAAAAAAAAAAAAAAAGAAATGCAGATAAATGGCTTGGACGCTTACTAGCAATGCCATGCATCAGCATGTGCTGTAGCTCAGGACAAATCCATGATAGCACATTTTGATTTAATCCCCTTTCAGTAAGGATTGTGTATGAAGTTAAACATTGCAACTTGAGTAGACCTGCCAGTTTACCACTGACAAAAGGCACAGTCCCATTTCCCCATCACCACTTTCACTTCCTTTCTGACTGTGTGCTTCCCCCACCCTGCTTTGTCACAACTGGTGCTTCTCCAACCAGCAGGAGGGAGCAAGACGCTCCAGAGAACAATGCGGAGAGGAGGAAGGACCTTAGGCTTTCAGTGGCACTCCTAAAAGACTGACTTAGCTGTAATCTGTAATTTCATCTCAAATTTAAATTAGCCTGGGTTCAAAGCACTTACATAGTTATAGCATTTTTAGTAGTGACGTGTTAAAGCAGTCCTGTAAAGAACTTCCTTTACGTGCAATACCTCTCTTAGTAAGAGGATTGACGTTATTCAGGTCTAGGCATCCCTAGACACAGCTGCTTCACTCTGATCTCACTCTTGCTTTGAACTCTGATTTTAAAGCACATCACACAGGGTGGAGTGATATTGCAATATTTTATGTGGTATATGACACCTTGTTCCTCACCAAATATACAAAGCAAAATTCTAGTGAGCTCTCCAGTACTTCTGACTGGTGCATGCTGCAGTGCAGCATGATGGATTGCTCATGGGACACCTTCCGCCCCTGAAGGCGGATGGTGTGGTTCTGGGGATGCCCTGGGCTTGCACTACACAACACCTCCCAGCTGCCAGAAGAGAACAATTCGCTTCGCTCCTCTTGTGCTCCTTGGATGATCCTACTGCTTGCCTTTGGCAAGTTCTGTATGGCCACTAGATTCTTTAGGAAACACTTTAGCACTAGGATGAACAAAGTAAACTCAATAAAATAAGTCCCCATTTATAATTTCAAAGGACTCTAAAGTCATCAAGAGAGTTGCCTCTTCACAGCCTGCCTCTGATGAGACCCTTGCAGCTCAGAAGTCACTTGCCCTTCAAATTCCTCAGATTTCTAAAGCTCAGTGAACGTTAGAAACTCCAGGAATTAACCATTTTTCCTTTTATCAGATGTTTTGTTATATTCGAAGCAGAGGTAATTGTGTTTGTCAGATAATGTGGAGCAAGCATTATCTTTAGATATGATTTAAAGTTGAAAGAATATGATTTAAATTTGAAAGAATATGATTACTTCAAAATAGAGTTGCACTTGCTCTCCTGGCTGTTGCACCTTGCCCACTATCTCCCTTTTCCCATCTGTGGCACTTCTGAGAACTTCTGTGAAGACAATTCAACTTTCTATTAAAAAAATAAAAATAAAAAAATACTGGAGGAGTAGGGTGGCAGGGAAAGGGTTGTTTATGGGTCTGACAACAGCCAGAGATGGCACAAATGAGGCAGGAGGAAGATGAAGCCAGAGTCAAGGAGAAAGCTGAAAGGGCAAAGTGGAGGAAAAATGTAGGATGTTTCAGCCAGAGTGAGCTGTTACACTGTCTCACCCATTTACCTAATTTCATCCATAGAGATGAAATTTCTCAGAGTTGTGGAATAGCTTGGGTTGGAAGGGTCTTTAAAGGTCATCTAGTACAACCCCCCTGGCACGGAAAGGGATGCCTTTCACTAGATGAGGTTGCTCAAAGCCCCATCCAACGTGACATTTAAGTGACTCTTGAACACCACACGGTAATGTGGTAGGCCAGGATTTTTCCTTCTTTTTTTCTCTGCAAGATCTCTTATGTAACATTCATGTTATACTCTTTTATCGATGTATTGCTGTCTTTAGGCCATGTCCTCATTTTAAGCCTGTTTAAAATACACATTACATGATATTTATAAATCATATCTGATGAGGAATATTAATTGTGCCAGTATCTTCCAAGACATAGCATCAACCTCACTGCAAACTTTATTGTGCAGAGGTTAAATGTAACTAATAAATACCATAAAAGACTGACCCAAGGGTGAGAGACATAGTGTAGAGCAGGATGAGAGGCTACCCCATCCTCATTGTTCTGTCTTTAACCAATTTTCCACAACCCCAAAACCCACTCTGCTGTTCCTCAGTATCCAACATAAACTGTCACAGGTTCTTATCCACGTATAGTTAGTATTAATACTACCATGCCTACAGCTTTTTCATTTGTGTGACAAGATATATACAGCGATGTGCTTCCCCACATCCACATTATTATGGTCATCCCTTCTGCCTCCCACAGACCAACAGTACAGTTCTATCCTTTGTAAAGACTTTAGTGAACTCAAGAAACAGGCGATTTAGCTACTACTTCAAATCCTGTGCACAAATTTAACCAAGGTTAGCTACTTAGCTATTCCTTTCCACGTTTAACTACTTAAAGACTTCTTTTTCTTGTATCTGCCCAAAGAAATAAGCTGCTCCCCAGACTCATCCAAATTACTTTGAAATGTAGTTGACAGAAGTCTGCCACTGAATTCAATCAGATCCAGAGTAATGTCTGATCTGCTGCTGTTTCATCTAATTTTATATAATACTCCATCAGTCCGCAACTTTGCTTTTTGTATTATGTAACAGAATTTCCAACTCCAAATAATGCTCTATTATTAATGAATTTCTTGTGTATGTTCTTTTTTTTCCGAGCCACAGTAAACTTTCATTTACTTTACAACTACTCTTGCCTACACAAGGCTTGAGGAAACATCCTTACTCTGAAACAGGGGCAAACTGAGTTTCAGAGGAAATAGAAGCAAATGAGTAGGAAGAAGTTCTGCAGAAAACCTCCCCCTATTTTCTGTGAAAATTCTAGGTCTTTAAAAAGAAAAAGCACAGTAGTTTGATCACAATAAGTACTATTTATCTTAGTGAAGTCAACAGGTGTTCTTCATTACTTATTTATAGCCTGAAATTACACTTCACATGACTTATTGAGCAACATTATATAAAACAGCTTCAAAGAATTTTTATTGCTCAAAACTTATTTGTAACTTAAAGCCATGAAGCACAGAACACACCCCACTGCCGCTGAGAAAATTAAATTTGCAGCATCTGTTCAGATCACCAAATTCCCTGCATAACCAGAATTGGGCAGCCACCCATTCCTGCATCTTCCAGCCTCCGACTGGCTGGGCTCCTGCTGCAGAGTGAGCACACATGCGATCCAAACACCACGTTCCACAGGAATGAATGTCCAGATGTGCTGGACATGTTTCCTGGCGGGGTGAGTGCAATCTATCATTCAGCAACGAAGCAAATGTAAATAAGGTTACTAGCAATGAAATTCTAAGTTAATTCCTCTTATTACAAAGGAAAAATACTTCTGTTTACATTTATGCTTTAAGCCTCTAGAGGCTCTTTGTTACTTAAGAACAGTAAAGTCTTCCCCTCACCTCCCCCTGAGAAGTCAGTGGTAAAACTGGAAGAATTTCCACTGTTGCCTGCAACATTCATGTGCCCTTCTTTGAGAAATTACTGATGTTTCTTAGTGTATTCTCTGAATGTTGAAACTAGCAAGAATTTTGTCTCCAACTTCATCAGAACATACCGATGGGAGCTGTTATCTCTGTCAAATTTCCCCATTAGTTTTAATGCCATTAGCATAGATATTAACTCCCAAGTTTCAGAATTTTTAAGGTACTGTCCGGTGCCCTTATTTTTTGCATTATTAAGCTTTAGTTCAAACAAATTACCTGGCTAGTTAGCATCTCCGTGGTGCTCTATCATTATCTGCTTTTTAAGCTTTCCTGAGAGTATTGCATTTATCTCTCCTAAATTCTTACCATTTATCAACTGTATCATCTCTAATTTAGTCATTTGCTTGGAATTAGCTCATTACCCTAACAGCAAAAACACATAGCTCAAACCCCACGTTCCTGTTGGCATCAAAGAACAGTGCTTGCCCTCAAGGCCTAACACAGGAACGGTGTGTGATGGAAGAAAAGGCACCGTTCACGTTGCAAGTAACGGGACACTTTTAAGTTAGTCTGAGGCTGAACTCTATGCAATCAAATGTTCATGCACTATTGAAAAGTGATCCCACCCCACCATAATAATTTTTTATATTACTCAGGCAACAGAATTAAAAGTTAATTTAAAAGATGGATTTCACAAAAGGATTTACACAACATCCGCACCGACGAACTGCGCCATGGCGATGCTTTTGGTGCTACGACTTCCCTGGCACCAGCCCCGCTCCTGGGTCTGGCTTCAGTGGTGCTGAACTTTCCTTTCTCCTCGGGAGACTCAGGAGAGCGAGCCAGCAGGGATGCAGCCAAAAGAGAGAAACTTTCCTTGGGCAGCAGTTCTGGCATTTCGGTTCCCAGCTCCCCCGAACCGAGGCTGGCTAGGAAAACACACCTCGGGAGCACTGCGCAAAGCGCTACGAAATCCGGGCCAGGGTAAACAAGTGCTCGAAGGGAAGGAAAAAAAAGAAATAAAGAAAAAGAAAACAACAAAAACACGCATCGCCTTACTACAAAGGACCCTTTGTCCCGTCTCGGTGTGAGCGCTGCCTTGCCTTCCCTTCCTTTCCCTCTCCTTCCCTTCCCTTGCCTTGCCTTCCCTCCCCGCCGGCCGCCCCCCGGCCCCCACGCACCGATGCCCTGGACGAAGACGAAGCCGGTGACGACGAGGACGGGGTGCCAGTTGAACTCCGCCGCGCCGCCGTCCCAGCCGAGCCCCTCGCGGTAGCGGAAGACCCAGACGAGGGAGCAGACGACCGCCACGAAGCCGAGCAGCAGCGCCGAGACGAGCAGCGCCAGGAACCGCCGGTAGCCCTCCATCTTCCGAGCCCCGCTCCGCTGCGGCGCAGGGGAGGGACGGGACGGGACGGGACGGGACGGGACGGGAGGGAGGGGAAGGGGCAGGGGCAGGGCGGAGTCGGGGTCGGTCCGGGGCCGGGGAGCCGCCCAGCTCCCGCTGCCGGCCGGGAGCCAGGAACGCGCCGCGCGGTCCCGCCCGGGCTGACCCCCGCAGGGTGCCGGCACCGCCTGCGCCCTCCTTCGCCGGGGAGCCAGGGGGTCGAGGCACCGGTTCGCCGGCACCGGGGGGCAAACCGGGACGAACCGGGGCAAACCGGGACCAACAGGGGCAAATCGAGAGCACGGCGCGGTGCTGAGGCCAGGAATGCACAGGAGATGCACGCTGAGATGCTTCGACGCGTCGTGCTCCAAGCACGCTTCCAGGCACGACCATCCACTCTGGTTCCCAGCGGGTTCCCGAGTGTTGAAATATAAAACAAATACTCGCCGTTTTCATACATGGATGCTAGCCTGTGTCTGGAGGAGTGTTTGGGCATTGTGCTGTTGGGATCTGCCAAGCTGGGCAGTTTAGTTACACTGAGACATTAGTTTGTTCGTTTTTGTTTGTTTTAAGTCCACCATTGGTTACAATACTTAACTAAGATTTTAGGATTAACGTCTCCTCTGGGTGGCCTGCCAATATCCTTCCAATGGGCCAAGATACAACCCAGAGGGGTCATTTTATCAACAGTACTCAAAGTTGCTCCCATTATGATGTCTTTTCTCGATCTCTTACACTTCGTCCATCTCTGTCTATATTCCTCACTGGATAGTGGAACCTCAGACATGCAGTTACGTTGAGTTGTGGTAACGCAACTGTATGTTAACCACAACGACAGGACAACCCTAAAGATAAGGGAGTAAAAGACTGTATGCACAAAGATAACAGAACCAGCAAGAAATGGCTTGGACTGCTGAAGTCAAAGAAAGGAAAGGTCAGAATTTTAGCAGGGAGGAAGACTTCTGGCCTTCATCAAAAGACCACTAGAGAATGCTGGACGACCACCCAAGGACTCTAGCATGCATGCGAATAGGGGCGGGAACCTACGTTAATGATTCTTTGGAGACCTGATGAATATGCAAGAGACTCACAGGAAATGAAATTAATATGTATATATGCTATTAACATAAGCACACTGCCAGTAACTCTCGGTGTGTGCGTTAGACGGAGCGATATCCCCCACACCCGGCACCGTACTATAGAATACCTGCTTAATAACCGTGGTTATTGAGTTTTCACTGTGTCTACATCGCAGACCAGAAGCTGGAAGATGGCTGCAGGAGTGGAAAAAAAGACCGTAGAAAATGCTGTGTACCAAAGGAAGCAGGAAGGATTGAAAAAAGAAAGAAGAAAAAAAAAAAGAGTGCTTGGCAATGGTGTGGAAACTGTCAAGAAAATGTGTGTAGCTCTTTTTGTTTTGCTGGAGTTCCCTGTAGCAGCAAGACACAAAGATAGTAGGCTGGGTTATGGGCAGTTCTGTCACAGTCACCTGAGAGGTTACGTGGCTCATTTCATGTTATATTTCCATCAGTGCCCAGATGTCCTTGGACTCAAATCTTCATGATGCCAGCTCCAAAATTATTAGATGCGTAATTGTCAGGACCACCTTGTGCAATTTAATACAGACAGCCCAGTTTAGGATGTCCCAGGTATAGGTGTCCCACTTTGCCCCCATTTCTGCTTCTCATCTGTTTCTGCTCCCTTCCAGCCTGAGCCTGCTGGCACCACTTCTGCTCTGCCAGCAGCAAAACAAAGTGACGGGATGTGGAAGAGCCTCAATCCTTTCCCCATGGCAGTGAAGCTGTCATGTCCCAAGGTGTGCAGAAGGATGGGTGAAGAAAGCATTGTTCTGGGGTGGATGTTTTGCACCATTACCTGATGTAATGGAGAGGAGAGGTCCCAGCACTCCTGATGCTGCTTTGCACTGAAGTCTCTATCATGGGGCATTTCTCCCCAAACATTTTTCCACAAACACACCTCTCTGTCCAGCCTGAGGGGCAGAGCAGGCAGTGGTGAAAGGAGAGAAACACTCAGTCTGGCTGAGGTATTTTGTACACACTGATAAGATCCCCCTGAGCTATCTCTTCTCCAGGCTAAAGAGTCCCAGCTCTCTCAGTCTCTCCTCGTCTGATGGGTGCTCCAATCCTTTAATCATCTACGTGGCCCTATTTCAGAAATTCCATAGTCCATTAATGGTTTAAGGGCATTGACAGACTGACAAATTTTGTGTATCCAAGGTCCGAATTCAAGCTCACTGTCTCTGCTTATTGTTGGTGAGATACTGACTTTCGCATTGGAGTAATTGGTTCCTGGCCCTTGTTTCCTCCTGCCAATTTTGCAGTGGGAGTATAACTTCTGTTAAAGCACTGGGACATTAATTTAACAACTGCTACAAAAGCCACGAGAATTTGTCAAAGCTATAAGTACCCATATTATTTTCCTTAAAGCAGCTGAAGCACAAGCACATTTCCATTCTGCTGCCTGTCACAGGGAGATGCTAGCCTGAGACAGGGCCTGGGTGAATAACGACAGCTGAAGCCACCTTAAAAAGTTACAGCATGGTATACTAGGGCCCATCTGCTGATATCCCCAGTTTAAGACATTTTGAAGCTAGCTTTAACTGTAATGATAAAATTGAGGTTAAAAACAACTAAACTGGTATATCTTTCTGGTACATCAGTTTCTAGTGTTTGCTTATAACTTTTTCTCAGAGTTGCAAAAAATGCTTTAAAGTGAATATAAACTGTTAATAGTATTATTGAGTCTACAGAAAATCTGAGATAATAGTTTCAAAAAGTGTAAAGTGCTTTGATTACATCCAGTCACCCTGACAGTCCCATTTAGGAACCTTCTACCCAAGTGGATTTTACTTAAGCCTAAGTCTGTGTATCCCACATGCTTTTAATGACTTCGTATAGCTCTAACAGGCAAACCCTGTTAAAGCAGCCAGTAACAAGAGCAAACACAAAGATGAGGCCTAGTTTTGCCAGCTAAATATGAACAAATTGTTTTTAAAATAGAAAATTGAAAGCTTAGAGAGTGTTGAATACAACAAACCAGAATCAAGAGCAAAATAATTGTTGGATCAATTAAAGTGGACTTTATGGGAAGTCTGTGATGCAGAAGATGTTCCAGGCAGCACAATTAGGAACTCCTGCTGGTATTTCTCTTTGCTTCCTGTTCTTCCACCTCTTTTTTCCCACTTGATCCCTGTGTTGGACTGGTACAGAATCTGAAGCAATCTTCAGCACTGCTGCAATGTCAGAGGGGATTGCACGGTTACATGCAGGTGGGAACTATGTCGTACAGTTGGCTGCTGAGGGCTCAGCTGCACATAGGGTTTGAAAATGAGTTTGGAACAGAAACCCCTTCTGGCATAGCCTGAATGGGGCAGTCAGGTCTCTTGGATCAGTGAACACCTGCTTTTGTTAACCACTGCTGAGGGTAGGTGCTGCAGCAGTTCAGGATCTCTGTTCTTTCCCAGAGCCTGTCTCCTAGAGCGTGGTGATGTTTTTTCAGTACAGTGTCTGTTCTCTGTTTGCTGCTCCCTCTTAGCAGTTGTCAGGGCATCAGCTAATACAAACTTCCTTTGTGCTGCTGCATCGCCAGGTGTAGAAGCAGGTTGACTGTGACTTCAGGTTTGTAAGAACCTACAAAGTAGAAAACTGGACTACTCACACATTACTTTGGAGAAGCAGAAATGGCCTCCTGCCTGTATTATGCCTGTAATGCATGACTACTCAGCAACCTCTGTCATAGCTGCTGTATCATTCATCTCCTTTGAGAGCAGCACTCTAGACATAAACCTCTGTAGACGTTTACCTAAGCTTTAAATACAAGGAGTGAAATTAGAGTTCTCAGTGGCCAGTAACTGAGTTGTGAGAGCTATAGTTAGGAAGAGGTTGGAGCGTCTTTCACCAGCTACAGCTTTATCTCTGTTTTTCCATGCTGGACAAATCACTGAAGATCCAGCCCTCAGAACAGGACATTCCAAAGTGGTTACAGTGTCCCTCAAAGCACTTGGATGAGCTTTTCAGAAGCCTGGTGGATGATCATTTTATAAACAAACAAAACTGCTGAGATAGTGCTAACTTAGCTGGCTGTTGTGAAAGCTTTAGAAGTATCCTCGCAGGAGTTACCTTACCAGGAGTAATACTGACAAGTGAGTTTAAGTAATTAGTGCTTGAGCGGCGCTGACAGCTCAGAATGATCCTTCTCTTTTTGGCAGCCAGATCCATGTCTATGAAGCAGAACCATTTGATCTTTGCTGCTGAGGACATTACCAATTTTTACAAAAATTGGGTATATTGAATGGGTCCCTTCCTCAAAATAATCTTTACTTACTCTTCACCCTCTGGAGAGCTTGCACTGAGATAAAGTAGATAGTGCAGCTTATGACCACATTTCTACATGAGTTATAGACCAGTCATTATTACCTATGCAGTGAAACTCTTTATTGTTTTAATCCATAAACATTTTGGTTCGGTGAGTTGTAAAATATTTTTTTTTCTAATAATTTAAAGCCTTTTGTAACAATTTTTGAAAATTGTGAGACTGTGGAGCAGGAGCTGGAACTCCCAAAGCAAGATTATAAAATGTTATTGCTTACGCTTTTTGTTTAGCTTGTGCTATTTCATTTTCTTCACCATTGCTCAGCAGCCTTGTCAGTGAGTACTTCGCAGAAAAACAGGGTGTGCACTCTTGACATACTTTTTACTCTAAATTGAAGCAAATCTTATCAAGCCACTCCCCTATCTTTTCAGTCCCTAGGCACTGACTGGGAAGTTCTTCCTACGTTATTAAAAATACTAACAAAGATGGGAGTAGCACTTCTGGGATGCCATTTTTGCTTCTCTGTCCAGATATCTGATCATTCAGAAGCCAGAGTGAAGTGAAAAAGTGGGAATAAAAAACTTTTATTCAACAAATTCTGTTGAAGTAGAAATGCTGGAAGTATGCTGCTTTGATCCACAAAACAAGTATTTATGAGGGTTATACAATCAAGCCAGCTTTCAAGCAGTAGAAATAAGGGGTACTGGCATTATAAAGGACTAAAATTGAAATGTGGTGTCAACGGTTGGAAGTTTCCTGGATCTCTGCCCCAGAGTATGCAACCGTGCTGCATCTGTGCTGCAAGTTACATGTTAGAGGCAGGCAGCACATGTACAAACCCAAAGATGAGGACAACTGCAGATCTAGAGGTTAATCAGGAAAATTTACACTATGGGAGTCTGAATGTGGTACATCCAAGTAAACATGTTAACAATAATTTTCCCACTTGGCTTCTGGCAAGCAGCTGTTACTGGGGTCAGGCTGGTGAGCCTGCAGTCCTCTGGATCACATGGAGTGCATTGCTTTTCCTGCAGCATCTTGAGTAAGCCAGAGTTGTTGAGCCACTGTGTGAAGTAATTCTAGTGAATTTTATCTTCTCCATCCATGCTTCCTTTATCTGTTCCTAAAAATTTGCACTTACATCTCCCTTAAAATATAATATTCCTAGGAATGTAATATTCCTTCCACACTCATGCAAGAATAAGGAATTTGTACTCCCATTCTACGAAATGAGTTGTTAAGCTATACCAACCAAAGCAGTTCTTATAATTTTATCATTTTAACTATTCACTCTGCGAGAAATGGACCTAGTTGCTTTCATTCTTAGAAAAAAAAAATGCAGTTCATTTGTAATCACTTATTATCCAAAGCGAGCAATTTGGCTATGTTGAATTTATTTAATCTAAAAACATGAGAATGAGTTGGCAGAAAAAAAGTCTCTTGGTGCTCCTGGAGGTTATTTAGGTCATCATTTTGTAACTTCAGTAAAGTAGAAATAAATGCTGAAGTTATGGTTGTGCAAATGCAAGTCTAGCAACCAGAGAGCTTCAAGTGGTCTTCTCTGAAAATCTAAGATTGTGAAATGGCTGAAAAAAGAAAAAAAAAAAAAAAAAAAAAAAAAAAAAAAAGATGTTCCCTTAAAAATCTCTAAAATTGATTTTAAATGCTGCAATATTTCATTCCTTTAGTAATCATGACCTGTTCAGTCTGTGTATCAGGAGAGACACGTGGAGTTTCTGTTAATATACAGAGACTTTCTTGTGAATAGGACTAGTTGGCAGTTACTATATTATTCATTCATTCTTCAAATGCACCTATGTAGCCTCTTTTTTTTTTTTTCCCCAGGAAATACCTGAATTTTTGTTTTAGCAGGGACTAACTAAATTTCTCCAGTCCATGGAGAAAAGATTCAGAATGTACAGATATGCCATGTGATTTTTACTAGTGAGACATTGATACACATCTATTAGATCAATTCACACACCTTAACCAAAAAAAAAAAAAAAAAAGCCTTTAAAAATACTGTACCTCTGACAGTGGCAATACTTGACAGTTGTAAAGAAAAGATCTCAGTCACTGCCCTATATATATATATATATATTCATGGCTCAGCCTTAGGAAGTCACATTTGACTATTATTTCCCCTTTTTGCTCATATCATTTAGGTTTTATACTTACTGGCAGCAGCAGAACGTAGGAATCAAGCAACCTTAAGGGAAAGCCTAAATGAATTCATGAGTCCACGACCTTTTTAGTTCCAGAATGCCCAGAGACTTTGCTTTAATTAGCTAACATCAGTCCCTCACAACCGGTCTTTATGAAAACACCCAGTCCTTCTACATACCACTCTATGCAGATGGTATATCTTTCTACCAGATATTCCTAATAGCAACCTCTATCATAACTGGGAAGCAAATTAATTTGTTCATAAGCTTTTCCATCATGTGCGATAGCTCTTGCAGTTCCAGAAGGAAAAAAAAGTTTCTTGTTGGTGAGTTTTTGGTGATTTCAGTTACTGTTAAGTAATAAGAAGGTATTTTCCTCAGTGACAAGAGGAAATGAAAAGGCAAAATGAAAATAAAATGAGCAAGATTCTATGCTGTTAAAGTAACAGGACATATCCAGAAGAGAAGAAAAAGAAACGTAGAAAATGCAGAAAGCGTCTGTGATTGCCTGATTGGGAATGTTGGCAAGAATGGCTTAAGATCCCGTCAATTTTATGTTTAAAAAATACATTTGAGAATCTCTACTCATGGTAACAGTTCATATGTATATGTTTACCTTTTTGTAAACATACATATATATATATATGTTTTCCTTGTGCATCTACTGCTAGTGAAAATAATGGAAGTGTGAGCTTTTCAGCTTCAATCTTTTAAAGTATGTACTTAGTCCAGTTACTTTTGACTGTATTTGATCTAATTACTTGAGGCCTTATCTACAGACTCTGGAAGCCACTGCATGAGTCATAAGTACTCACTGAAAACAAAATAGGGGAACGCAGAATTTCACACAAATAGTTCCTCAGTCCATTTTTTTTGTAAATCAAAAAACTACCAGTAAATGGGTTTCCTGATAATAAAGCAGTTAGCTACTGCCTGTGAAGGATAATTTTATTTTATTTTATTTTATTTATTTTAATTTGTGAATCTACAGATTGGAAACAAAATATATTGAAGAATTTTTTTTTTTTTTTTTTTTTTTTTTTTTTTTTCCAGAGCAATTTATTTCTGTTTTCTTGTACTAATGTCATGCTTTGGTGCTTACAGAGGTAATTATGTTGGGCAAGAATATTTGCTTTGGTGCTTACAGAGGTAATTATGTTGGGCAAGAATATTTTTTATCTCTGTAATGGAAACCACAATAGCATCCTCAGAATTTCTCAACTTTACAAATACTGGCGCTCTTAAATGTACTGAATTATTCAGATTGTGTAACAGATTTCTAAGTAACCTAGTTTATATTAGAAAAAAAAAGTTCTCTACATTCCTAATATATGGACATGAAAGCATAGTTCTACAGGTCAGATCTAATGCCTTTATTCAGATTTTGTATCAATTTGACACAACATAGTAGTACAGCTCTGCCAGCAGCGACTAAAAATGCTTAGGCATCTTACATATAATATCTCCTGGCAAAGAAAAGTACTACCTTTTTTCTGGTGGATTGATTTTGTTTCAGGCTTTAATTTGAAATAAAAAGTTGATTCAGGTGGGCTGCCAACAAGCATGCAGATAGTTGTGTTTGGTTCAGATATAGGGTTATTCTTTGCAATGTAAAAAACTATAGGTTTGTGGTCAGGATTTTCTTCCCTTTTAAATAAAAGTTTATTTTTAGAATGCTCTGGGGCTTTGCATAGGTACGGAAGTCAACACTGCTGTTCACAACTTGAAAAGCACAACACATAAGCATTAACTGATTCAGATTCTCTGGTGTGTCTTAGCCCATTTATAAGTAGGGCTGTGAGTATATTCATGAAAGTATTCAGGGCTAGTCATTCTGGATTCTCAATTCTTAAATAACTTAGGTGTTTTAAATTAAACGGAAACATCTCTCCTGTTTCTGAATGAAAACATCTAGGTGTGACCCTCCATGATGGAACATCTGCCATTATGTGTAGTTTAGCAACATACTGTGTATAGAGAGTGATTGTTTCTTACACAAAGCCCATAATCTTCTTCATCAAAGTCTAGGCTGACTTTTATTCACTATAAATTGCTGCATTTTTCAATAGATGGACACCTACGTACAACTGTTGATTTAGCATGCTATCACAGGTCCACAATAGCTTTAAAATAAGTCACTGGAAAGCAGAGCAGAATCTTGAAAGCTGAAGCTGATCTTCATGAAGAGAACATGCACTACTTAATAAACAATCCTCTAATGCAGTGTAAATGTCTTGCTCTGGGAATAACTGTTTTAACAATCCAACAGAAATTATCACGAAATATCAATATGGAAAACTATGTCATGAAAATGTCAAAAATATCACATGGCGGTAGTGGGGTTGGTATAGTCATTAACTGCAAAAGTCTCCCATAAAATTCGCTGCTTTATCCCAATCTGGGAAAGTTTCCACTTCTGCTGTCCCTTCTGAAATCTGTTTTTTCAGGATTGCATGATACTTCTGAAGGCTAACAAAATGGTTACTGTGCCTTTCTTGAAATAAATCAGCTGTTAAATAGCTTCAGTGTTTCTGCTTCACTCCATCTACTCTGGCCCCAAACAGATGATTCACAACCATCTGACAACTGTACTTTTCCTTACTAAGTATCTTTTAAGTCTCATCAGCTTGTTTTCATTTAGTAGCTCTTTATTAATAAAAATATCCAACTTGTCAACAGTACAGTAAAATTTCATCAGTTGTGTTACTAGCTATATAAAACAATTTGCATACATCAAAAATAGTGATGGAGAGAAGAGATGAGGAGTATCATGAAAAACAGTTCTGTAGCGTTCTTCTCCAAGTGGTCAACTTCTGGTCATTAGCTGTTGGTAAGATTGCAGAGTAAGGACAGAGGACAATGGGGAGTACAGAGGCGGAGTGTTGTGCTATGCCAAGAACACAGGTTGAAAACAATAGGAGAGGAAAATCTTTTCTCCGGTTTATATACTAATACTATACTATCTATTTTCCTTTACTGTTAGACTTTTGAGTTTCTGAAAAAAGAAAGCAGTTGTTTTCTTTGTATTACTTCGATAATTAAGGAATTTTACTTATAGCCTTACTTTTCATTTAGGCTATATTTTTTCTTGTCCATGGTAAGGTAGTTTAGATTTGTTATCATTGACTGACGTGACAGATTCCTAGTGAAAGGAATTTAGTTACAGACAAATAACCCATACACACTCAGAACAGAAATTTCTGTCTAAGTGCTGGATCCTATAGATTCATATTAATTTCTGCCCTCTTATCTCCCTGATACTTATAGTAGCGTAATGGACATGTGCCTTTTCCTGGATATTAAGTGAAAACTTTCTGAAGGTAGTATGCAAGTAGAGTGTTGCTGCTGCTGCTCTTTATTTCTAGTGTTGTTTATTACTATCTTAAATCTCTCAGAGGACATCTTTGACTTGCATCTGGTCACTTCACCTTTGGTCATTTGCATGGTCATACTTTGTGACCACGAAATCTACAGCTTGGGGGTTGCTTGTTTTTTGTTTGTTCATTTGTATTTTTAATGAGTATATGACATGGAACTCTCATGTATCAGACATACTGCACGCATGCTAGCTTTGGCTCAGACTGAACAATTCCTGAACCTAAATATGGGGAAATACAGAAAAGTGTCTTTTCTTTTTTAGACAATCTATACATATAAAATAATAAATATATATACAAAAGGCAATAAACATGCCTCATTTATTCATATTTATTTAAACCAAAACAAAGACAACCAGCAAACTCAAGTGGTTTTATGTGAAACAAAATCAACAGAAGGATTTTAAGTGTTTTAATGGTAACTGCCATTTTCGTACTACACATAAAATTTATCCTATCCAGGTTTTACATACTTTGTTTAATTAACAGTCTATATTAAAGTTGCATAGGTAAAACTACGTAAGACAGAACACAGCAGGTGGTAGACGATCAATAAATCTACTTCTTTCTCCTTGACGTCCAATATTTCAATGCAGTTGCTGAAGAGAACCAAGAAATACTGCAGCCAGCATTAATGATGACCTTTCATGTGTTTACATGAAAAGCCTCTAGGGACTACAAACAAGTGGACAATGTCAGAGAGAAAAAAAAAAAGGAAGTAAAAAACCTCTCATAAAAAGTACAAAATGTTAAAATTAAACACTGAAGGAAAAACAGTAGCTGACTAATTCATATGTATGAAGTCCTTAAATAACATCCAAATGAAAGTTGCTGTAGTTATGTCTTAAATATATTCAAAAATTCTCCCTCCTTTTTTACAAAACACTCTTTCTGTTTTTTCACGGCGTGAGCATTCATCTTCTTTTGCAGTATCACCGACCATTTGGTAAACGTAACAGCTGAACCTCCTGTTAGGCTTCTGTTCTATGTGTAACACAGTGTCTCTATCAAAGTAAACTTCATGACTGTAAGTCTGAAATGAGAAAAATAATCCCGACTTCAGCCTCCACTTCCACAGCTTATTAAGAGTACCGTGCCTGTGCCATTTTCCATGTGTGTGTGTTATCTCCCTGATCAGACAGGAAATTTGTGTTGGGGCACAGTCTGCCCTTGCAGAAAAGGGACAGAATTTTTAAACTTCCAGAGGTTTTCTACACGCTTATTTTAGGAATCTAAGCACAAGTTAAAGCACTGGAATTAAGTTAGGATCCTTACTTGCCTATACACATGATGATAAAAGAGGCATCAAAGGTGCTGAATAATTCAGACCATCTAAGTTAGTACCTACACTTGGAGTATATGAACCATTGCATCTCTCCAAATATACGCACAGTGGGGTCCATTCTTAACTATGTATGAGTAGTTCTAGTTAAGTTAATGAGACTATTTACAAGCTGTAAAGTTAAACTGATGTAACTAGCCAGAGAATGAGTATTCAAGTTGATAAATACTTCAGAAGGACTTAAAGAAGAACAGAGCAAACAAAACCACAGCACAACCAACCAGCAAATACTGATTTCAAATCATGAAGATTTTCAGATAAATGAACTACTTTCTGATGCAATGCTTACGTTTCTAGAGTCACAACTAGTATTTTGTGCAAATCTCATCCATAACAATTGGCAACACAATTTATATATCTCCTTCAAATCTGAACAAAAAATTAATCCAAAACAGTAGATAAACAGGTATGGGAAATGTTAGCGTAAACAAACAAACAAAAACGCAAACAAGCAAAAAAGGAATTCTCCTCACCACATCCCAGGATTCCAGTAATGGAATACTCTTAAGTAGAATCCCCTGCTCGTTACAGTGTAAGTCAAGGTGAGCTCTTCCATCAGCTCCTATTTGAGTAACTGCCACAGTAGATAATAAATCCAATTCATCTTCATAGTCTACAATTTTGAATGTCTTAGGAAAAAAAGAAAACCAAGTTTATATACGAAACTTAATTTCACATTCCCTTCTTCCTAAATTGTACAGCTATTTATTTCAGGCGAAAGAAGATTCGGAAAAATTCTAATTCTTAAGACTTTTGGCATCATAAGGAAAACTTTGCCAGCCTGATATACAACAGGCATCTTTCCCAGCACAAGGTGTCTAATGTATTTTAGCAAACCTCCTTAAGATTGGAAGAGAAGAAAGTGATGTTTTGAACACTCTTAATGCACAAATTGATGCATTTTATATATAACATACAGGAACTAGAAAAAATACAGTGTGCAGACTCTGTAATTTTTATTATGTTGAAAGAGGTGAATAGAAATGAACTACAGACCTGGAGGACCGTCTGTATTTTTACGACAATAAAATATTTTTCCTCAGAAAAAAAGAATAGAAATAACTGCAAGAAACTGATGAATTTTAACCATTGTGCTTATTCTAGCTCTGGATAGAAAGCTACAAAATATTCTTCATAGCCTCTTGAAGGGGCTGTGTGTGTGAAGACTCAACACACAGCATGTGGTGTTTTCACTCTCAAGAAGCAGTTACTTGAAGGAAGCGTTGAATACTTTCTCCTGCAATCGAATCAAAGTAGCTGATAGAGGAAAATATAGTTTAGGTATTTAGATTGTATTGACTTGGTTCCTCTAGTATTTTATTTAAAGCAAGGAAAAAATATGCTTCTTCCAGTTCATGAAATACTTTGGAAGAAATGCTTAAAGGAAGTGTTTGAATAGAAAGAAGAGTAATGGTTCATCACATTAACATTTAATTTCTGTGCTACTGTAGTCACATGGAGTTATGACGGTGTCATGGGGCTCAGTTCTGAAAAGAAACAGACTATCCAAAGAACAAACACCAACCATGGAGAAAACAAGTGGGAGGCAGAGGGTGGAGTGAGATGCTTTGAAGTTAAGACAAAGACAGCCACAAAACATGGATAAAGAACTCAAAGATTAATGCAACTAATGGTTATAGGCACTGCACCTCTAACAGGAATGACTTCTGTCTAGCTAAACTTCTTAAATAATCCATAACTTGTTTTTATTCAGTGCATCAGTTACCTCTTGTTCTGGGTCATCATCCAGCAAGTTATAACGCGTTTTCACCACTCGACCAGAAGCTGTTACAGTAACAGAGCTGTTCACCTTTGGAGAAAAAGAAAATAATGGCTCAGGACTTCAGAGCATCATGGTTTCTTCATATCTATTTGACAATACATCTATTTCTCATCTTTTGCTTTTCTGACTTTGCTTTAAACTCTGGGATCTTGCATTAGCAACACATGGCCCTATTGCCACCATCTCTTTTTTGTGAGGGCTCATGAATGTGGTGGCCTTTGGTGAGACACTACTGATCTTACTCATATTCACAGGTTCTCAATCCTATAGAGGTGGCAAAGTTTCTTAGTTACTGCATTTTTAGAACAACAGAAGCAACTGGAGCTAAAATGCTGGAATGAGAATTAAGACAGCTAAATCACCACCAATTTGCTTCCTAAAGTTAATTCCAGAAGATGGGGAAAGTAGCATCGTAAACCACCACAAGCTGCTTCCATTGGGCATCATTAATGCCAGAAATATTCAAAACTGGGGTTACCAGTGTCTTAACAGAGGTCAAAAGTAAAAGGTCCAGCAAAAAAACAAACAAAAAAAAACAAAAAAACAAACAAACAAAAAAAACAAAACAAAACAAAACAAAACAAAACAAAAAAAAAAAAAAAAAGCAAGCCATTAGAAGATAAAGCTTATCCCTTCTGAACTTAATAGAAGAACTACTCCTGAGTTAGTACAGATTTTTAATACACAAACTTTTCTTCTAAGAAAGCTTCAAAATTAATATCACTGACTCTCAGGGACTTTGCAGTACTCATAAGCTATATAAAAAAGCCTTCCTTTTATATAAGGGATAACTTTGTATGCTGAAGCAAAATGAAAGTTCCAGGCTTTACTAAAAATGTTCTTTGAGCTTTTTGACATTTGTGATAGAAAAATCACAAAAACAATCTAAAAGATACCATGAAACAACCGAGGTGATTTAACAGCTCATTTCTATCAAAGGTTCAGATCATCCCCTTGCCGCTTGGTTCTATGTTTCTGCACTCTTCTGAGCAACTGATGCTTTTTTTTTTTTTGGTCCCTGAATTATCTTCTAGTATTCTGCTGCACTGAATTGGCTTACTGGGGGTTACATGAATGCCAAACCTGTCACAAGGGAGTGACCAGTGTGAATAGCCAGGAAGAGTCAGACTTTTTGAAGCAATGTGCTGTCTCTGTTTCTATAAAGACTTACACCTAAGTTACATGACTTGAAACATTTCTAGCATTTGTATTATCAAGTTATCAGACCACCAGAAATGCACAAAATTATCCTTCCTAACACCTTCATTTGAAGGAAATGTGTTGCCATTCTGTATGTTTTACATCAGTGACATAGTTATACTACACATCATAAAGAATGCTGAGAACTTAAGACTTGAGGATTCAAAAAACTATCCAGAAAATGTAATTTGTTTTCAAAATTTCTTTCCTACAGCTTAATAGAAGTCCAGTGAAGATGAGGAATATCCTTCAAAAAGCTTTGAATTATGCCCATAAAACACTATATTACTACTACACACTATATTACTACTATACATAAAAACCCCTTGTATTGCTCAAAATCATGCACAATGATTTCAGACATCAGAAATTCCTGTTAAACTCACACAATTTTCTTCTCTGTTGGCCACAATTATAAAGTCTTCTGAAATTTCAGTTTGGTCTGAATTACTTTCAACTTCCTTAAGCTTCAAGACTCTGTAAAAGAAATAGCAATCACAAAATCAGTCATGCATTGAAATCCACCTGCAACAAATATTCTATATTTATATATATATTTTTTAAAAGTTATATTTCAAACCAACAAATAACTGAAATCGAAACACACTATTTTTGTAATTTACATGTGTCAATGAAATTTTTAACACAGTGGTCCTGGATTTTTTTCCATATCATAATCTAGTGTTGACTGCCAAAGCCCACACTCATGTAGAAATCTGCAGGTGTTTCTACCAGGACTCCCAGTTCTGACAAATTCATAATTTTTCCACTTTCTAGGAGCTGATGACAGTGCTTTTGCCCACAAATCATCAAACTACTGAATTTATGCAGTTATGCAGTTAAGTAAAATTTGAAGAAAAAAAGGGTCATACTTTATCAAATTTGGTCCCACATGGATTATTCTGCCCGACATATCTGGATGGAAATACATCCAATCAGGTTCCAGTGAGCAGCATTTCATATCCTGTATGCCATTTTTTGCCTGAAGAAGGAAGGGAAAGCTTAGATTATTATACTTGAAGTCTCACAGATCCAATTTAGAGAGGAAATACTCAGCTCCTCTCCACACTCCTCTGAAGATTTATAAATATTGCTGACAAACAAGATCAGAAAGGATGGCAGTGGACATCAATAATAATAATAATAATAATAAAAGACTCAGTTCTAATTCTCATGGATATTCCATGGAACAGTTTCAACAGTTTTTAAATACGCAATGAGCAATGGCCTTGTACCATGATTATACGTGGTCCTACCTCTCCTAAAACTATACTATATTAAGATTTACCCAACATTCTGCAAACACTCAAACAATTATAGCAATTTGTGTGTCAAGACATGAGAAAAGCATGAGAAAAGTATTGACACGTGTTGTGTGAAGACATGAGAAAAGCATTAGTACAAACTTGGACTTGTGCATCACACCTCAGACTCAGCCTCTTTTGTGCAAGTATTTGTGGAATGTGTAAGCCTGGGATAGCTTGTGATTTCAGCAGCAAAATGGTCAAAATTGTGGGATTTTGGCAGGTACTTTCTGTTAAATTTAGCTAACCTAATCATTCAAAATTTCAAATCATGTACCCACATAGGAAAAAAAAAAACAACAGTTGAGAAAGGATTGCCCAAGTCCCTTTGAATCAAAACGAATCTTCAGCTATGGTTGTGAAAGATGTTTTGAAGATAAAAAGTGATAGGAGAGGGATCACTGATTCAATCAGGCTAGTAAAAGAAATGAGGACATTCACCGATGAGAAGTTTTTTAGTGAAGAATCGTGAACTAAGAGGCCAGAAGCTGCTTATACTACAGAAGTATCTTCAAGTCAAAAGCAGATCCAAAATAAAGCCTGAGATGGTAAGCTCACACAAAAGAATATATGAGGAACAGCACATTAAATAAATAAATAGGAATGCTGGATTAAGCTGTGTAATAAAGTCTTTCCAAAGAGAGAGAGAAGGTACAAATCAAGGATAAACCACAAACATTTCGGAAACTTATTCTGCAGTTTCTTGAAACATAAAATGTTTCTTTCATCAAGCCACTTGGTAGGCTGAACAGTCAAAAGCGCATTAAGATGTTACCATGCAAGGAATCAGGTACGAGATTCTGCTTGAGCCTTTAAAGATGGGAATACAGTGCTACGTAGCACTGGCAGTGCTATGATTGTATTGGAACTAAGGAAATCACAGAAGCAACACTAATTCAGGAGAAAACGTGACTTCACTGGATAGCAGATACAACAATGTGGGGTGATCCCTGTGAGAGTGCCACAGTAGAAAAGAAGGACCTTGTTACTTCAATCACTACTCAGAAGGAGAGGTGAGAACAAACGTGATAACAGATTCATTTCAGAGAAGCTGCTACCTGAATATATTACCAAAGCATTGTCTTTCAGAGAACAAATGTAGAAGACTCCTTTGTGTTTTTTCTTGTTAGGTGTGATGATATAATGCCAAGGGTAACCTCCAATTTGAAATGCATTCTCCAGAGAAGATGCTTCAAATAGCAAAGGTGGGGTATCTGCAAATATTGGGTAATGTTAAGACCATTAGTAGCAGAACAACCATCATTCTATTGATGCTTTCAGTTCTAAATTACAGTTCTAAGTTACTGAGTTCTCAGATCTTCATGCCAAACTGCTCTTCTATCTTTGACTTACTTCACTTCAAATGAGCTGCATAAGTAAAGACTTAGCAAACAGTTAAAATTAATTCATCTCATCTGAATGAGAGTGGACTTAAGAACAGATCAAATTACATATTGAAAGGGTCACTATTCTCTTGAGAAAAAAAGTGCTAAACAGATGGAAACAGGCTACCAGCAGCAATCATAATAACAGAAATAAACAGAGAAAGATACCTGAATCCAAGTGTTCCTTCTCCTTTTACGTAATCCAACAAAACAGTGTGGACCACAATTAATTCAATCTGTAGCTGAGTTCATAAACAACATTAAAGAATTCTTGTAATTCATAGCAAAAGAAATGTCGTTCTCCCTTCAGTTCAGTTGGGATAAATTACAGAGATACAATAGATGTAGATGTAGAGCTTAGGGATATGGTTTAGTGGGGACTGTTAGTGTTAGGTTAGAGGTTGGACTCGATGATCTTGAGGTCTCTTCCAACCTAGAAATTCTGTGATTCTGTGAATATGCCATTCCTACAGGTCTTCTGTGTACTAAGTGACAGAAGCATCTTGAAAAGAAATGTACTCTGTACAGTTTTATAACTTTTATCAAATAGCTAAATAAAAGCAATTTCTACAGCTGCTATGACTGCATTAACTTTAAACTGAAAAAAAAATCTCTCATTAATAGAACAGAGAAGTGCTGAAAAAAAGGGGGGGAGAAGGGGGGACAACAGTGTGGAGAAAATCTGTAATTAGCATGGACATTTAAACAGGAAGAACATAAATACCCAAGCTGAATTACTATGAGAACAAGGGTCTTATCTTGACTTTTTTTTTGTTCCAAAGGTCTCACAAAAATTTTGACTTGTCCTTGCCCTGCTTAGTCCAGCTAATTAACCAGACCCTGACAGTGCCAAGATTTTATACGACATCAGAAATTGGGTTTATATAGTGCTTCCTTTTTTTTCTTTCATCCATATTTCAAAGAACTTAGCCCTTTAGATTGAAAGGAATCACTTTACTGTCCATGGAAAGGAAGTCTTTCCTGAGCTGGAGAGTGGCTGTCTTCTAGTTGTTTTTTGGACTATAGGAAATGGAAAACTCTATGTGAGATATAACAAAATATATAGTGTATGAAAACAAGCAGCTGCAGAAAACGTGGAGAATGTTGAGGATGGAGGCATATGCAAAGGACCTGCATTTATTAAAATCTGTCAGACAATGAAAAACAGGCCAAGAAAACTTGTTAACATTTTACCCCATAGACTTACTATATATATTCTTTATTTAAAATAAAAAGGTCCCTCGAAAATTCTGGTGGATGGACTAAATTATAGATTTAAATGGCTTTCAGTAATACAGCAATCCTAAGCAGTATAGGCTGCTCATAAGATACGCCTTTCTTTTTATGCTCATTTGGCAAAACACTGCAAGGTCATCATCACCTAAACCACGGCAATAGCGTGACTCTGCTGCCTCAACTCCCTCTTTCCTGTTATGTGTCACTTGTTCTTGTTGCTCAACATTTCCTATTCTCATTGTTCCTGAGTCCTTTCCCTAGCATCTCAAGTTTTCAGTCTCCACTTGAGCTTCTTTGTTCGTTTCCTTAGAACTCTCCAGTCTCATTCAAGCATAAGCCACGAAGTTGTTCCTGGCAGCACTAACATGTATTTGTTCTAATAAGTTGTGGAAAAAGAAAGTGAGCGGAATATATTCTTTTTTTTTTTTTTTTTTTTAAATTACTGAATCATAAAATAATAAATCAAGCTATAATTTTAAGTTCTGGACATTCAGAAAGTGATACGATGAAGATTTATAGCTACATTTTCCATTCTTTCCACTGTGACCAAAATCAATTTTCTTACCAGTCAATAGCTGTAAAGGTTGTGGTAGGTACATAGTAACCTATGTGTTTTGATCTCTCTGTACTTCCTCTTGGGTACCTAATGCACCATAAAAATAGCACCGTATTAATTGCCATCCCTTCTGGCAATTTCTGTAGGGAAGCTAGTACTAAATAAGCAGGAAAATTATGAACAGTTAAATTACAGTAAATACAAGTTTAAACTCTGAAACTGTTAAAATCTCACTCACTGGAGCATTACATTACACTGAAGAGTCAGCCAGCCATCTCATTCTCAAAAAAAAAAGCTCAAAAACCACAGGAATGCAACTATCTGCAAGCAGCAGCCATGGTAAATGTTTGTCCTAAGTTCAGAACTTCCTAACCACAAATTCTTGAATGCGATTCAAGATCAAAAATATTTTCCCCAATACATTGGTTTTAAATACCAAAACTAAAAACTATAATGATCTGTAAGACATGAGAACATATCTAGAACAGGCTTCCTTTTAAAGCTCCCACAGCATGTTTTCCATAGGGCCATTAAATTGTGGTTTAGCAGAGAGGAAAATGAGGAGAAATTTCTTTTTGCAGAACCTCAGACATCAACTATAGCAACCTATCACTCTGTTTTGATAAAACATTGCATTATAACTGAAAGCTTTAACTACGTCTGCATTTTATCTTTGTCTATATTTCCTCAAGTTTATGTAAATCTGTTTTGTATCCTATTATATGATACTGTTTGTGAACATAAAGATCAAAAGCATTTTATGGGGATAGTCTCCTGTGAAAGCCATTTAATACAGAAACATTCAAAAATTTAAGGAAAGAAAGCGTGCATTATTTGATTTTGGTGAAACCTGCTTTTTCTTCCCCCTCTCAAGTGCCTCAGTTGAGTTTTGAAAGTGTATTTTCAAAGGAAAAAATGTTTCACAGGAAGTCTCAGACTTTAGTCAATTATTAAGATTCGTAATATCAAATTCTAATCTCCAATGCACCAACAGAAGTGAATGCTTGGTTTCAAAGAAGTTAAAGTAATTATTAAGCAGAACATTCAAAAGTTAGTGATTTAAGGCATATAAATTGTTTTTAAGAGATGATTTCTTCTCTCCTCGGGAATTAACTTTACTGAAACTGGCACATTTCCAACAATTAGAAAAATCAAAATGCAACTTGGACAAGTTATATTCTGTCTCATTGAATTCTGACTCTTCAAGTCAGATTAAACTTCCTTTGACACCTTTTGCTTATGTACTATATACAGTTTTTGGGTGTTACTAACAGTTGTCCCAGCCCTTCCTCTTTCCCAGGAGCAGCTGTGTCTCAGAAATAAGGAAGGTGTTTCCACTTTATGTGTTGCTTATGAAGTTTTTCAAATAGCTAGTTTCTGTACTAATTTTCTAGGCAAGTCACAGAATCATAAAATCATGGAACATTTTGTGTTGGGTCCTATTTAATTAATTCTTGTAATTACAAGTAAAGCAAAGCACATTTTTGATGTAACGAAAAACCAGAAGCATAGCAGCACAATCTAAAGACAGTAATTTTAATGTTCTTGTTGCTAAAAATAGTCATAAATAAACCATGTAAGCCAAGATAATACAAAGATCATAAATACCTGTTATTTTAATGTTACACGGAAGACCAAATGGATACTTTCCTACAACTCCCACTTGACCATTCCAGTTGAATTCACATCCCAAATCAAGCGGCTGTTCCATGAACTAAAATAATGCAGAACAATTCAGCTTTACTGATGGATATTTATTTGCTGTTTGATTTTAGTGCTCCATTCCTGCTGCACTCCTGATCTTGTTAGATGCTGCTTTAAGTCTTATTTTTGAATTAACATCTGATTCTTTATAGGAAGAAGACAAATGTAAAAGTCTCATTGATGCTCAGTTTCAGATCAAAAAATCTTCCATGCCCATCATTTTCTACCCTTAGCATTTGCTACTGTAACTACAGACCATGTATATAAAAAGCATCACACCCTGGTCTAGCATTTACAGAACTCCTCTCTACATGTGTTTAAATGACTGCTTGACTCTGTTTCTCCTGCTTTGCAACCTGTGGCTAGCGTGAGGAGAATTTTCTGATAGTGCATCCATTTGTATATTCAGATTGTAAATAGATTTAGGCAAGAACTCTATCCTTTGACACAATCCCTATGTTCCTGTGTGGCATTACATGACTATTAATGATTTGTTGCCACAAAATAGCATGGATTGTATGAAAACTTTTGCATTACCTGTTCAGTGATGGCCTGGAAGCTATAGAGCCTGACCAGTCCCATGCTATACATTACAATCAGGATTCCATTAGAAACATCAACGTCTGTAACACTATTACCAAATATCTGGAAAAAGGAAAAGAAAAATATTATATTAAAGAAGAAATAATTGAGGGAATGCAAAATATTGAGATTACATACTTAATTATGCAATCAATTTCCTTTTTGATTCTGACCAAAACCTACGACCAGTGTTTTAGTTTAAGAATGTTTCTGTAATTCATCTATTCTGCTGAGTTTCTGTAATACTTTGCACTGCAATAACACCTGGAATTAGGTAAGTCATATTCTGCAAGCACATTTATTCTCTAATTAGTTCTCATTATGTCTTTTTATCATATTACCCAGTTATTACAAGAGATGAATAGATTTTATTACCTAGCATCCCACAGGAAGTCGATAGCAAAACTAACAGTTCAATCTAAAAGAACTGATTTCGTATCGTCTGTTCTTTCTTCATCACCAGGGTAAAATACCAGTCTAATCATGGCTCCATGACTGTGTACAGCTGTACTAAAACTACACTATCCAGCTGTCACAGAATACAGGATCCTCTCTGAATTCAAATTAGTCACATACATGTGAAGCTGATTACCCTTTTAATGATTATGAAGTATTCCTTTGTGCTACTGCTTAGAGCATCTCCACTAAAAAGAGAAACAACAAAAAACTAGTTCTTAATATTTAATGAATAACAACATGCAAAGTTGGTATTTTTTTTATATTGAGATGTTTGGAAGACTAGAGTTCTCATTTCTCATTCAGAATCACTGTACAAAAAGCAATTAAATTAAGGTTAAAACAGGCATAAACGTAATTCAAGAAAATAAAACCAAAGCTGGAATACTCCTCATTCCTAACTGTATGAATGATCTAGTGATCAGTTTGTTCCTGAAAGGTAAATTCACCCCTTAGACCTTGTCTTTTTTCAGTCTTACATTAATTTCTCAGTGCATTTGTTAGCTTAAGGTGCCAGACCCAAACTTTAATAGTCTCCCAGCCCCCAACTCTCATTTCTATCCTTGAGACCTTTCTAGTCTGAAATTAGACTTTATTGTAGCATACCATCTCAGCAAAGCTGTTGCTTTGGGTTCATTCTGCAGTCTTCAAGAGTAATCATTAACTGTAACAAAACAGTTACATCCCACTGATCCGTATCAGGTTTGGCATTGCATTTGCTGGTTGCTTCCTCTTCTGGGTGTACTCTCAAATTCCAAATTCTACCCTGATCTTATTCCTAGTTGTAACAATTACTCCAATGATGAGCACGGCCCCAGTGGAATAAGTACTTTTTTTTCTTACATTCTGCCTGCTATAACCATGATGAATCCAGCATGCCATTCTTAAGCAGATTGAGAATATCCTTGATACTGGTAAGATTTATATTTTCCAGTCCTAAATACTAATTACTAAAAAACATATTTTTTCAGCAGAGCACTAAAACTTGTAATCTGGCTTGTAGTCGCCTAATGTATACACTTACTTACAGGTCACAAACCAACCTCAGAAAGCTTGTTTCCTCTTGATTCGTAAATCAATACACATATTTATATTTTGCCACCCAGTATCAATGATAATTCAAGTTTGAAACATTTGTAACTGTATACAGAATTCATAGGCCATTACTAGGAACTGATCAGAAGCATATCTATCTTTAAAGAGGTAAAAAGAACTCTAAAAACACTCTACAGTTCTCCAATTCTTATAATTCCTTTAAGTGAATTCTGAAATCCTACACATCAAGAAGTAATGCAGTAACTACGCATTTGCATTTTCTCTTCTGGAATTATTAATCTTCCCCCAACACAACCACCAGACACTAAAAGAGCATTAGTGCTAATTAAAAAAATAGCGTCCAAAACATTAAGTAAGACTTCCAAAATCCTGGGACAATTGGCTATATCTGGCCTCTCATATAACTACGGTATAGACTGAACTTACCTTTTTGTTTATTTCTAGCATTCCCATAAAGGAAAGAGGTAATACTTGGAATACAGCAAGATGGAATAGTACAGACTGTTGGATACCTGCCTGGGAAGGAACAATATTGAATATAGTTGTTATACTTGAGGCATTTATTAGCAGTAGAACATCATCATCTTCTACTATAGTAACAAAGTGTAACGTCTCCATATCTGTCCTTGTAAATTTCTTGATTTTGTAAAAATTAAAGTTTTTCAACAAACTTACCTGCCGTGATGCTGCAGGCAGCTTATTCTGAGCTGACTTTATAACCATTACCTCTTGAGGAGTATCCCAGCTGAGGTACCTATTTGTGACAAGGAAGGCCTATCTTAATCATTGTAAAATCCATTAATAAAATTTAAATAATAAATAATTTTCATGTAAAATATAACCTATTGTAACTATGCAGATTTTGCAATAATGCAAAAGCCAAAGAACTAGATACCAGGAATGGCTTATTCCATAACAGGATTGTGAGAAAACTTTAGAAAATATCAACATTCACTGTCTTCTTTCTTTCCTTCCCTTCACAAATCACTGCTTTTTTATCCTTCAGTCTAAAGAAGATCATTACTTGTGAGAACTGAAAAAAACATGCTCTTTGCCAGAAGCAGTAACTGCTCTGCTTTTAAAGAACAAAATGGATACCCTACAGAGAAGTTAAAACTGCTTACTTTAACTTTTAAACATATTTTTCTTATGCTTTATAAAGTTTGTTTTATAGTTCTTAAAGGTCCTCTCCTGGTATGTGTCTATTGCAATATTAACGGCTATAAAATTGTCAGAGAAAAGCAAATAGTAGCCTGTTTTTTGTGGCTTTTGTGGAACTTGATACCAAATTTGAGACCATGATACTTTAGCTGCTGAAATTCTTCTAAAGAAAACAGAGTGCAGGAACAGTTCTCCAGGAAAACTGCTGGACAAATAGACCTCTAGTCAACCATAGGATATGTATGAGTGGGTACCTAAGGTTTTATGAGCTGTCTTTCACTCCAAAAACTCCCAAAACTACGATTCCTCTGATCTGCAGGGAGTGTTTCGAAGGTAGTATATTTCCACCACGTTCAATGACCAGCAGCAATAAAGGATCTGGGAAAACAGGGTGAAGCTTGATGAGGAATTTGGGATTTCACCCTTTTTCTGCTCTGTATTTGGTGCAAATTTCCTCCAATAAAAAAATTACTTTTACATACTTTGCCTAAATGTTATAGATGTTGCCGTTCCCCAGGCATATATTATCTATAAAACAATACTTTCTGAATGCGCAGAAATTGAACAGCTTAATATACTGCAAAATAAACATGATTCCCTTTCTCCAGCTTAGTGCTAATGATGGTGAGTTACATAAACCCTTGCCAATGTTAATACCTGAATTTGCAGCCAGAGCCCGCAAGGTATATTTTTTCCAGTATTTCCCCACTGTCAGCAGAGAGACGCAGAAGCCAGTTCTGTGCTGTCAAGACTAGAAGGGAAGATTTATAGTCTGATGGATTTGGAAGCATTTCCCCCTACATAACAAAAAGGTTATCAGAAAGAAGTTTGTACCAGGAATATACGTAACATTTTAACGTAGTAACAAGAAAACAAAAGTGTATACATACTCCTCAAAAACTAAAGGTGGAAAGCTTCCTCCTAATCACAACTGGATCTCTGAGCTCATGTCTGTGCTAAATTGCTGACTATTACATAACTAATCTGTTGTCATATTTTTTGGAAGGTAGTTACTTTTTCTAGAAAACACGTTGTTTAAAACTTCCTTTCCTTGCATAAGTGAAGTATAACTGCTTATTCATCTAACTGATACCAAACTTCAAGAGAGAACTATTAAAGTATTGCAAAATAAGTCATTGAAAGGTAACTCAACAGGAATTGAAAGGTAACTCAACAGGAACTGCTGAGGATGGTCCTCACGATGCTTATTTTTGGCACCTCAAATGTGGGGCTAATATTCCTAGTCTCTATGGACAGTGCACAAGTGAAAAAACCCTTGAGGAATGGAAGTGTTCTCTACGGTCTAAGGAGACCAGCCTCTTCCTCTATGTGCTCAAATTAAATTGTTAGAACTAAGTTATATCAATACCATATGAGTAACCATAAGGACCTTTTCTTATGAAACTGCAAAATTATATGGCAACCATTAGTTGCTTCAGAAAAGCTAAGAACAACAAATCACCCCATGAAGACAAAGGATTGTAAGTCTAACTGCTTGGCATCAAATGTGTCACAATTTTGTAGATATGAAAAAAAATGTTTGCTTGAAATCAAATGGAAAATCCACCTGTAATAGCAATGAACAGAGTTTTCAGCTTGAACTAAAAGATATTCAAATTGCACAATATTGCTGTACCATAGGCACTGCAAAGAACAATATAGAAATCCCGTGGTTTTTCTGTTTGCGTTTTTCATTTATTTTTCCTCATATGTTCCAGACTACATCCCAGCAGGGTATAGTCTAAATGTTAATACCTAAAAATTCCACTAAGTGAATCAGAAGATTCAAACCAAACAGAACAACCCATGAATGAAGAAATACTTTGCCTTCTTCTCTTTACCCTACTCAATGGAAAATGCCTACATGAATTGTGAAAACAAACTCCCATCTATTGTCCATGCTAACTCAAAAATAAATAATAGATTAAAACAGAATTTATGTTGTAAGGAATTAGAATTGCATAAGCATAAAGGCAACAGCACTGATTTTAAAATCTTCTACAGATGTTCACGAAGAAGCATTCAAATGCACTGTTGAGAAAGTCAGAGAAGTATACCTCTAAACATTCTCTCAAAATAAACATAAGTTAAATGATTCAACTCCAAAAAAATGTTGACAATAATAGTTCACAGGAAAAGAATGCTCTAAATTGATTCCACTGAAAGATATTAATTTGTTTTTCCACAACAATGGTCTAATAAAGAGTAATCTTACCAGTGGGCATTCCAATAATAAAGCATCTTCTATTTTTTCTGACTTGGGACACTTTGGCTTTTGATAAAGTATTCTTGGCTCTTGGGCAATGCTGGAGGAAAATGATTGCTAATCATTAGTCTATTTTATAAACTACTTTCTATCAACAAGTCATTTAATACACTTTTTCCACTTTTGCAAATCCTGTCTCTTTAGGCAAGTCAGAAATCTAAGTACCTTTTTTTCCTTTGTAAATACTGCTCTCAAATTAAGCCCAATAATTAGGCTTAATATTAGGCTAATAATTAATCTCAAATTGCTCTCAAAATAAATAAAAAAATAAACAATATTAGTGTAAAGTAATATCTAAAACCTAACCTTTCCTAGTTTTTAAAGTTACAGTTAATAGTAATGTTCTTACTTTCGAAGTAGACATTATAAAGAAAGCATATTCCAGAAACTATGGATTATCCTGGAACCTTCCCCTGAGGCACTTTCAGTGTTGCCTTTCATAGTATAAAGGCATGGCATCATGTACAAATATTTATATAAAAAAATACTACTAGAATAAAATCTTCATAGGGTGCACAGTTTTCCCCTTAGTGAGAGGATGAAACAAAGACAAACCTTGAAAGGCGTTAGACAAGCTACCCCAGTACTGGAAGGCATTGAAACAATGTGCGAATGAAACATGGGTAAGATTTCTATCTCTACCATGAGCAAACCATAGACTAATTTAATTCTTAGTGGTTTACACCAACAAAATAATTTGTCTTTTACGTATCATATTACAATGTCTCAATACTGTTCTGACCACAGCTTAGCAACACAGCTCTCCCAGTCCTCACTACTTCCCTCACAAGTAGAAGGAGCAAGGACAAGGACTGGTGTAACCGGGACTTCCCAGCCTCTATCCTGCCCTGTGCTGAGTGGTTTCTGAGCTGTGCCTCTGCAGCAGTTCACGGAATAGGAGAGTTGTACATCAGAGCAGTGAACTGATCTGCAACTTGCATTAAAAGCAGCAAGTTCTCAGCACCTTGCACCTTTGTATGAACAATAATTTACTTCTTTAATGAAGAGTTTGTAGACATCATACCAATCCGGTTACAAAGGCTGATTTTGTGATGCATTGACACATTCACACCAGCACGCTGCTGGTTACTGGATCACAAAGAAGGGAATTACGGTTTATTTGTCTTTTTAGTGCAAAATCCTAAAATGCTGATCATCTGAAACCCCCAAAGTGCACTTGAAACCTAAAGTTACACAGCATACACACAAAAGCTTTTCTTCACTAACGCAGTTGTCACATTAAGAGACAAAGGAATTTCAGTGTAATTTAACAAAGATTTATGTATCCAGTTATTTTTTGCTCATAAGTACATTCCACTCAATTCATAAGGACTATTTGGATGAGCAAAGTTAGCTACATTTCTAAAAAACAGCATCACAGTATTAAAACTATAAGCTGGGGTAACTTTTAATTGTAAATTTATTACCTGCTAATACAGCACTGGTAGTTGTCTAAGTAAATTCTTCCTCTTTCATAAGCAATAGGAGATGCAGAATGAGTCGTCCAAACATTCTTGAATGTAGTACTTTCCTGAAAGAGACAATGGTTGCAACAGTTTGTAACAAATTATACTTCGGGAAAATACTTAGTTCCCTCAGCTTAATAATTTAAATGAACCTTTCCTGCTGACTACATAAAGGATTCTTTTTTAAACCAAATCCAAAGATCTTTTAGGGAAGATTTTTCTTTTCTAAGAACTAAATTAAAACCTCTTTTTATTAGCTTATGGACAGCACGCGCAATGAATATTTTGTCATTAACCTGTCTGCATTAAAACTGGCAATTTTAATGGAAAATTTTTCAATCAAGGATAAAATCCTCCAATGTGTAAGTATGCACATAAATCTCTTTTGTATGTAATTAAATTTACTGAACTTGATTCCATTTTGCTCATGGTGAGTTGTGTGAAAGGTAGAAAAGACTGTTTATACAGTTATTTGCAAAAAGAACCTGAAACGTTAATGGGATAAACTACTCACATTGATAGAGCTACTTGTGTGCATTACAGACGTCAATAGCTCTGTATCACTAACAAAGGTTTCAGCCCTACAAAAAAAAAAAAAAAAAAAAAAAAAAAAAGTGTTTTGTGTGAATTAGAGACAGGTAGACTCATTTCTATTTCAATAACCCTTGCATGCCCCTAGATCTAGTAGCTTAAGCGGCCACTTTACCTGACTTCTAATAAATGAATTTTCAGGTAGAAGACAATTGCCAGTTCACTTCCATACAATCACATTCAATGTGTTTCTATCAGTTAACAAAATCAAATTTAATCTGTAAGTGGTTTAATTTCTATTTTTCTGTAAGAAATTTCACTGACACTTCAGGGTTATGTTTACCTGAGGACCTCTGCCGATTATCTTATTTTGTTGTGAGAACTTCATTCAATTTCAACACTGATGCTCCTTTAAGCATTGCAAATTTAATATTAAGCCATGTTAGGGTAAGAAATATGCGATATAAAATCTAACATGACTGTTTCTATGTAGTAGGAGCATTAGATATACAGGTGCTTCTCCCGTTTCTGTACAGCACAGTATTATGTATGTTTCTAGGTCTGAGTCTCATGAAATAAATTTAACCATTTCTCCCTCTCTTCAGCAAAATTCCATTTTTTTTTTTTTTCCCCCAAAAAAAGTTGGCGTGACCCAGAGACTTGTGAGCCACCTGCGCGGCCCCGATACCTGGCAGATGAGGCTCCTGAGCAGCCCCATGTTCTTCCTGAGGGCGACCCCCGCATCCCTGGCGTAGAAGCCGTGGGCCCTGCGGCCCAGCAGGCGGCAGGCGTTGGGAGCCCGGGGGTCGGCCCTACCGCCGCCGGCGGGGCACATCCCGGCGCCGGGCAGCACTCGGCTTCCTCCGGTGTCTGGGGCCTCCCGGAGCCGCCCGACGAGCCCCTCGCCGCCCCCTGGGCCTTGCCCAGCGCAAGGGAACGCGGAGCAAGGCGAGCCCCCCCCCCCCCGCGGAGGGGGGTTCACCCGGCCTAACGCCGCCTGTCCCGCGGCCCGCCGGGTACTGTAGTTTTCTAAGGGCGGAGAGCGGCGGCACAAGGACTACACCTCCCGCGCCGCCCCGGAGGCGAACGGGACGGCGGGAGCGGGAGCGGGAGCTGTGGCGCCGCGACCGGCCGCGAGGCGCCGTGAGCTCGGTGAGGGCCGCCCGGCGCTGCCCGTGTTAAGCTGCCTCCACCTCGCTGAGGTGTGTGGAGCGCGTCAGTGAAGTAATTTCACCCGGGGGTTTTATTTTTTTTAATGTAAAGGCAGAAGAGGTTTGTTGGAGACAGTTAAGCTGAGAAAGGCACCGCAGCGGGAACTTGTATCTCAGATCTGGGCCCCGTGCCCTGCGGGTGCACCAAGGCCCCAGCTGTAAGGGCAAGGTGTTTCCAGGATCATCAACTTCTCGGGGTGTCTAACACTTATTTTTATATTTTTAGAGCTACATCCCCAAAGTTGTTATCTTCATCAACAGCACTTGCCGGCAAAAAAACCGTGTGCGTGTGGAAAAGCTCATTTTCCTTCCTTGCCAAAGGCCTGCATGGGGTAATGTGGAAGCTGCTCATCTTTGTTTCCATAAACTCTGTTCTTAAGGATCCCTGAGTGGGAGCTGGCATCTTAGCTGGTACTATCACAAACGAGAGATTCCTGAAGGGTGGGTGATGTTCTGGTGCTTTAAAGTTACTTGGATGAAGAGAGCAGGACACACAGGCGCGGTGGTTGCAGTTGTACCACTGCAGAGTGGGTTAGGACAGTGTGTGCCACGGTGGATCTGCAACATCGGAGGTGACTTCGGAGCTGGCAGGGTTGCACCTCTGCAAAGTCCCTGTAGGCATCCAGAGTCTTGCAGGGATGTAAATAAATGAGTTTATTCAATGTAAATTATGGATCATAGTAAAATCCATGTTGCTGTCTCAGTTCTCAGCATCTTTAATAATAGTGGAAACAATGTGTTCTGTGTTGAGACAACACAGCTTTGGTTTGTTGTTAGTTAGTTACATATTCAGTATTTTGTAGAAAGTAGGGTTGAAAAACAAGTTTAGTAATTGCAAAACATCTTTGGAGACTTAAAAGTCCACTCACTATGAGTATATATATGTGTGTGTGCATATACATATACATATACATATATATATATATATATATGCATAAAGCGTTCGTTTCTTTTTTTTTCCTCCTTTTCTCCTTTTTCTCCTACCTAAGCACCAGCCAGCAGAGGGTGCACAGGTTAACTAGAAAGCCTTATTTCTAAGCTATGTCTATCATTGATGGCTTCTCTTGATGTTAACCTTGCAAATAGGTTAGTTTGATAATCAGTTTTATGTTATATTCTGCTGGATAAATAACAGAAAAAAAATATATCTCATGAAAAATGGGAAGAAAGTGGAAGGGGGGGGGGGGAAGCAAAGGATTGTGCAGAATACTTATGTATTTAAATCCCATATCCTACAGTCTGAGAATTCAAAGAATCATTTGTGAATTTGGTGCCTTTGTTATGCAATATTTAACAGACTTGTATTGAGAGACCAGTATCTTCCTAACTTTAATAATATTTATAGGTGCTTTGTTTCTGACTATGCCTTTAGTAGGTATTACAAAGACAAAGTGGAACAATCAACACTGAAAACGGTATTATAAATAGATTTAGCACAAAAGTGGAAATTCCATTCCAAGAATGATTCTAAGATATCAAGATATACTTTTAGCTTAAGTTGAAGTGAAAGTGTTTTTCACAAGTTTAACTATTTTGTTAAATTATAATACTTTATTGAAACTTCATTTTAAAGTTGAAGTAGTCTTTCATAGTGAACTCAGGACATCTCTATTATAAATTGAAATGATGTAGTTTCAATGAAACACTTGTCCTGATCAAAACAAAATCTTCAAATATAAAATATATATATAAAATAATAATAAAAAGTAAATAAAATCACTACATTTTGGGTGCAAGTTTCTGTCAGAGCATTTTATTACCTGCTTTGGCAAGTGAAAAAGGAGCTCAGGTTAGTTTAGGATGGGACTAATTACGTTTGTCAGTTATAGCAATAGAACTGCTGTATTTTTTTCCATATAATTAATTCAAATAAAATACTTTAGTTAGTTGTTTCATGTTTGTGGCACCCACATTAATTTACTAAAAAATCACTAAATAAAAAATGTCTATATTTCTCAGATACCAGTACCTTTCTTCCTTGTTGGCCATTTGTGTATCAGATCTTGCAATTGTCATTATTTTATGTGTAGTTGCAAAATGTTTTTACACTATTTTCATTATCTTAAAAACATACTAACTACTGCAGTTGATTCCCTCAGTATTGGGGATAAAGCTTCTTCTTTTGCTCCCAGATAATTAGGTTCGTATGTCAACATGAACTTATGTTACAGTTCATAGTCTCAGTTGAAGAACGTTTTCCCCTTTTTGTGAGAATAGTGCAGTGGTTCCTTCTTAAAAGAATAAAAATAGAATTATAAAACCCATAGTTTAATAAGATATTGTAAAAATGGTTTATAGCAGAATAATCTCAACAAGTGTATCAAGAGAGAGTAGAGGCTAAGAACAATTCTCCATGAATACTAAATTAGGAAATTAAATAGTAATAATATTTTTTAAACCCTCAAGGATTTTTAGTACTCTGCTTGTCCCTCACAGTAGTCCATCTACTTTCTTTCTTTCTTAATAGTGATTGTGTAATACCTCCATATATTATTTTACCACAAATAATGTACCTTCAAGTTATGTTGCCAGTTTCCTGGATTTGTGATGCTTAGCATAAATGTTTTCAGTAAATAAGCAGTTTTATCTATTGTCCTTCCTCATCCCGCCCCCCCACTACTACTATAAGCTATTTGTTCTTTCTCTGACCCTTCTTAACAGGCTACCTGAAAGTTGAACACACTCTTCTTGTTCAACATTTCTGTATACATGGTTAAAAGTATATCTACTGTACATTTTTTGTTTTGTTTGTTTTTATCTGCTGTTTCTTTTTTTTTAAAAAAAAAAAAAAGTTAACTCTGGTGCCTCTACAGGAGAGATATTTTGTTTCTCCTTATTAATCTAAATATATATATGCTTGTTTTTATTTTCATTTTGATAGTCAGTGCTCTTCAGTAATTTTACTTAAAGTTGTTGCTGTGTGCCTACAGGAATACCTGCACCATTCTTAATGATGAGGTATGAGAAGGAAAAACAGTTCAGAGTTTTAGATCTGTTGATCTTGTTGAAGTTGTGAAATACTTTATTGTTCTTATTGTTTCAGCTGAGCACAATTTTTTGAAGTATATCATTAAAAGGCTAACTTTGAAGCCTCAAGAGAGCATCTTCAGTCACTTTCTAAAATAGACTAGCATTAAATATTCACTTAACCAGTGAATCTGATTGATGGTGCAGTCGTCTCCTCCTCCCCCTCTCCCATTTTGTTTGGCCTAGTCTTGGGCTATGGCTGGATCTCAGGAATATTAAGATGTGTGTGTTTTAAGAATGAACACTAGTAATTCATAATTATACCTTCACTGTCAGCATCATCCTAAGGAATTTTTCACTTTGTGTTCATGATCACTCTTAGTGTTTGCATCAGTTTTGTGTAACTAAGGTGTACTGAGTTTTGGTGGTGTTTCATGGTGATGAAATAGGTCAGTATATGCTTTATAGGAGAGTGTTTGTGTTTGACTGTCTAATGTTCTGTCAATGAACTTCTAGGTGCCAAATAGAAGTATGTTGAATGAAGTTCATTGTTTCCAGGATACCCTTCTGTAGAGAAATGTAACATAAGCTTGTATACACTCTTCCTGTATTAGGGCTTTTTTTTTTTCTTTATAATGATGACTGTACGGATAGGCTCAGTGACTGCAGATGGAAGGAGTTGTAGTGAGAGATCAGTCAGATGTCAATGTTCTCATCCAATAAGTTTGTTGAAACTAAGTTCTCAGACAGGAATGAGGGATTATTTTTATCTGACATCTGTTTCAGAATTGATGCTGCTCAAGGATTTTACTAATCAAGTGGTTTACATGTGTTTTTGTGTGAACTTCACTGTTTAAAAACAAAATTAGAACAGTTCTTTTCCCCTGTATTCCTATTTTTATCTCTGTGGATGTAACTGCTCAGAGATTTTAATGCCAACATCAATTAGAAATGTTTAATTTGTGGTCTACATGGCAGACGATACATGTACCTGCATGTCCACCTTCAAGAAGCTGTACTAAAAAAGCTTTTAGATTGTCTGAAGGGAGGAGGATTTTTTCAAGGCTGACCTATGTTTGTAACAATGACAAATTTTTAAAGGCTAAAATGCAATGCTCCACAGGGAAAAAAATACTCCATTTTGCTTTGGAGTGTGGTCACTGAGTGCGTTGTTTCTTTAAAGTTTTTTTTTGTTGTTGTTTTTTTTTTTTTTTTTTTTTCTGAAAAACAGTTAAAGCTTGTACAAAACAGGCATTTTCAGTGTAATGCGGTTTCAAGATAATATCCTTAAGGGTGAAGGCTGGATTGCTTGGGTTGGTAATCAGACTTAAAGCTTTCCTGACTGTGGCTGTGAACGAGGAAATAATTCTTAATTCTTTCAGACAACACTTCTTGCTATATGATCATCCTGTCTGACAAAGAGAAAGGGTCATTGCCTATTTCATTAACAAAATCAATTAGAGAAACAATCAAGGAATGACTCCCTTCTAAAAATGAAAATTAGGCTTCCCAGTAACTTAAATGCTTTTTGGACCTTCCAGTAGTCAGATTGCCCATTAATCTCATGATCTGCTGATCACTAACTCTAAAGGACATGTGAGTGCTTGTGCCTTGATATTTATCACTGGATGCAACAGTAAAGTTAACTCCCCCACTTACCCCACTGTCCTTATATTTTTTTGATGTTTTAGAATTTATCAGCTAAACTTGCGCAATTATCACTCAGAGGAACATATTCTCATAAAAAGAGCTACATCTCTGGATTTTTACTGATGCTGGATCATTTTAGTCATCTGACTATATAATTCCCATCTGTGCATCTTGTCATGTTCTTACTGAGATATTTAGAAAGCCAAGAAAAATTATGTGACTAGCCTAGCAGCTGAATCATTGTATTTTATGTGGAATATAAATGCTGGCACAGGAAATGCAAGATACTAACTCAGGTCTTTTGAATGACTGAAGGAGGAAAAGGATTTGTAAACAATTTGCATTGTGATCATGGAATCTTTATCCAGGCACTTTTATAATTTAATAATGATAATAATAATTTATCAGGTTTTGCTTTTTATTATTACTTATTTTTCTTTTCATATTTGTGTCCAAGAACATTGCCTTTATGTAAATTATTTGTTTTGAAAAACTTGTCAACTAAAAACTAACCTGTGCTACTTTTTATGCCTCATAGCTGCTATTTCATAGTATTTCATATGCATTAATAATTTTTCATCTTATGAGAAGTGATGCATACGTACTTTACATGCTTTTGCAAAGGAAGTATGAATGGTTTGTAGAAATTTAAGTTTAAGCTGGAATTTTAGTTGCTCAGCCCCCCCTCCAATACAAAAAACAAACAAACCAACTAACCAAAAAAATACACCTTAATAAAATAATTAAATTAGAAGAAGTTTTAATGGTGTTTTCTTGTTGTTGTTAATAGGTTTAAATGTTACATTTTACCTGTATAACAATACCCAACATCCTGATAGCATGTTGCAGTCCCAGCAGCCCAAATGTAACGTAGTTTATATTTGGCATTGGCAGCCATTTAATAGATAGAATTAGATAGAAAATTTCATCTTTTTTTTTTTTTTTTTTCCTGTTGTTTTTCTGTAGGCTTAAATTGAATAAACAATGCCTTTTTACAAGTATGACTCATTCAAAAGTACACCTTAACTAAGGAATTGTTCATTTAATTGAAGTCATTTTTTTGCCAGGCTTTGTATCGATGTGTATAAATTAATCTTTTTTATTCACAGTACAACACTTATGATCAAACAGTAGTATTTTCCTCAAGATAAAAATCTTCATTTTGTAACCTTTTTGCACAGAATGTTTTCTAATAATGCGTGGATTTAAATTGTGCCTGTTCTTTTGTAACTACATTTTGTATTTCCACTGCACTAAATTTGTATGCGTGGCTTATACAGCAGAAGCACTCAAAAAAAAAAAAAAAAGGTACTAAGAATCATTTTTAAAGTCATACGCAGAGCAACTGAAGGAAAAAAGAACAAAAGGCACATCAGAGTAAAAGTGGGTGGAGGAGTATTTCATTTTACTCATCTCCCAGAAAGCCTACATTAACAAGAATATGCCAGAAACAAAAACAAAACAAAAAGACAAACTGCTGGTACTAGCTACACGCACTTGTTATCTTGTATTATTAATACTATATAAAGAGATTCCATGTAAAGTAAAATACAGCAATAGAAGGCAGCTATACATGTAATAGAAAAATCTCAAGCATTTTATAAGTTGGATGAATAGAAATTTAACCTCTAAAACCATTCATTTCAAAGGGAGCATTGAGCAGGGATAAGGAAAATACGCAGCAGAAATTTCGGTAGGCTTTCTGGTGCATATTGTTGACACTCTTTGAATCTTTCACTTCCTGTCTAAAAGCGTAAAACCACAGTCACAGCTCTAGAATTATATTTTTTGCTGTTACCTAGTGAGTGAGGTGGAAAACGTCAAGCTCAATGACAATATGTACCCACTAGAACGAGTGGTTTTGATACTGATGACTTTTTGCTTGTCTTTTTAAAGCTACAATGTCAAACTTGGTTTATAGTTTTACTGTGATTTTTTTTTCCCATACTGTCTGACAGGGCTCTGAAAATATACCAAATAACGTATATTTCAACTGGTTTTGTTGCAGTAGCCTACTTTGTGTCTATTTGGGTTTTCAGCACAGGCAGGGGATGTTGCTGCTTTCTAAAAAGCATTTAAATTGACGTTACAGTAAAAGATCATTACTAAAGCTGATATTGGTTCTTGATTATTTGACCAGTTTCTCATGTAAATGACATAAACAACTCAGTTACAGCAAAACAGTAATTTGAGTTAATTGTGTTTTCAGATCTCTGAACAAAATGAATTTCATTACAAGGTTTTCTGCTTTGTGTCTGAGGAGAAAAAACAAGATGCAACAGAGGCACCAAAGTAGTCGAAGACCGGCTGTTCCACTTGGATCACGGATTTTAACTGATCCTTCTAAAGTTTTTGAGCACAACATGTGGTGAGATGTCTGTTCAAGGATGCTTTTCTTATGTCTTTGTATATTATTTACTATGATGAATAACAATATCTACATGTATATATATGCATATACATCATGCTGATATATGTATGTATACATTTTTATAAATTAATATATATATATAAAGCAATGGGGTAACAGAACGGATGTTGAAAGGTAGTGCTAGGGAGAACTTCAGACTGTCACAAGTAACCTGACAGTTATGAGCTTTCAGTGACTTCTGTAAAAAAGCTGCTGAGGAAGCAGATAATCATGGAATGAGAAGCAAAATATTGTTATAGATCAGTAATAAATTAGGAAACAAAGTGTGGAGAATAATTAGTATATGTAGTAATGGCAGAATGTTACTATTTAGGTACAAAGGTACAATAGAGTTGCATAATGGATTAGCGCTATATTCTAAAATTGACACCATTCAAAAGGATCTTGTAAGTTGTATTCTTCTAAAGATGTACTGAAAATGTTACTTATAGTTGTGAACTGTATGGCAATCTCTGCTGAACCAAAAAAAAAAAGCCAAACCAAATCAAAACAAACAAACAAAAAAAATCCACCACCAACGAAAGAATCCTAATAAGTGATCTTGTAGCAGAGAAAATATTAACATGCAAGTGCTAATAAGAATAATAATTGCCATGGTAAGCAACAGAGCATTTCCATCTCTAAAAGGTATTTTTATGACTAACGGGGGGTTAGAAAACAGTGAGAATGCTGGTCAAACCAATTGAAAACTGTCTTACGAAGATTGAAAAAAATTTTCTCTATGAAATGGAGATAAATAAGATAAAACAGTACAAAACAGTAACTGATACAGAAGTTTTAAAAGAATATCTAAATCTATCTAGAAAATGGAAAAATAACTTTCAAAGATATTAGGAATACAAGGAATTTTTATTCCTGTCGTTCATAACTTAAGAACAAGGGATATTTGCTGAAAAGAGAAACGGGAAATTTAAAGGCTAAACAAGAAATCACTTTCTGCATAATTTGAAAACATATTTTGAATTCTGACATGCACTATTTTTGAGCAAGTATTAGGAATAGCTGAGAAAGGACTGGATGTAACTAATGATAACCAAAGGCTAACGGGTAACATAACACAGGGTTAGCAGATTAAAAATTTCACGGCTTAGGTTTACTGCATAAGAGACCTAAAAATTAAGTTACTTGTATGTCTCCAAGCACAGAACAGGAAGATGCTTGATTGGTTGTAGAGACAGTGGACTCTTTTCAAGTTGGTGCATGGTTCATTCTTCCATAATAAGCAGTAGAATTTTAGTTGTGGGCTTTCGTTTTTTTTTTTTTTTTTTTTTTTTTTTTTAGGATTAGGATCTAACATATTATCTGAATCACGTAATTTAATTAAATGTGAATTCTAAAACTCTTCAGACTGAAAGATTTGGAGGGACAGATGATTTGTTTTGAAAGCTGCCAGTGCATATTTTCAGCACTCCCTATTGTGGCCTCATCCAAACAGAATCTGCAGGGAATGCGGTTTGGTCATCAGGGTCAGGTCTTTGCGTGGTTCTGTGACTATTTCATGAATTAATATGACATTAGTGAACCATTGTACACATGTACAGGTAGCATAGCCTCTGGAACCATTGTAGCACTGTTTGTATTTTATTAGGGATATCTCATTCTTTCTTTTTTAAAATTTATTCTATCTCTCTCTCCCAGATAAGTAAAATCTTGTTCAACAATTCCACCTATTCTGCTTGAATAGGTGGATTATGCTGCCTGTTTCAGAAACAGCTGATTCTTTTGCTGGATGACTTTTGTTTCTCATCATCATAAATGTTAGTAATGTGAGAAGTTTCTTGCATAAGGTTGTTTGTTGATAAGCCTGTTATTAAATCCAACTAAATACAGTTCTAATTGGATGCTGAAAATACATTTCTATAAATCCTCTCAGTTGACAAGATGTGTTAATCCTATTCTTAAGAAAAAAAAAAAAAAAGTGTACTCCTTTAGCCCATTTGCAGTTGGAAGTTTTTCTCAATCATTTCACTTGAGTTTTACCCCGCTACTTATCTCTGTCTATCACACACTGAAACTTTGTTTTTAACTCTGTAGGTCTCCTTGTCATTTGCTTGTATTTTAAGAGCAAGTGGACTTGAGACGATATAGCTTATTTGTGACTGTTTTCCTTAGAAAATGATTATGGGAAGTTGTGTTTAAGGCCTAGTTCTTCAATTACCTTTTTGCAGGGATCATATGCAGTGGTCAGAAGAAGAAGAGGAGCAAGCCAAGGAAAAGGCAGCAGAGAACTCACGTGTAAAAGTTCAACTGGAAGACCAAGGTAGCTAATACTTAATTGCTTAAAAATTCACATTTCAATGCCAATTATTAAAGCATTTAAAAATGCTTTGAAATCTGGTAGTAGTGCTTTTATTTGTACATTCTCCAGTCTAAATTTATTTTTATTTTCCTTTGTTGCCTCAGACTGTCCTAAAGTTTATTTTTCTAACAATTCAGTTACTTCTTTGAGCAACTTTGCCTTTTGTAGGGACAACAGAATATATGTGAATCAATTAAATCAGTACAGAACAGTTGCAAGTTCTGACCCCTTTTGCAGTTCTTCCGAATAAAGCTTCTACTTCACAGACTGTTAACTTGACCAGAGGGAGTGAATTTGCACACAGTTAAGGTGCTGGGGATGACAGTTCCCATGTACAATATTCAAATAATTTTAATGATTTGTGGACTGTTTAGAGAGGTCGTGTTTGTACATTGCACCGTATTTCTATTAAGTGCCACGGAAGTTGCACTGGTCCCAGCTTGCTGCCAGGGCCAGGCTGAGCTGGGAGTGCTTTAGGAAGCAGCATGTTCACTGCATGTGGAAGGTGTTTCAAAACATCATGCAGAGTCTGTTCTGTAAATGATTAAGTAATCTCATGCCTGTCTTCAGAGGGAATACTTAACATATTCTGCATTTCTGAAGAATGATAGCTCTAGGTTCAAACTGGCAAACTAAACCTTAGACTGAACTCTTCAATAGTTGCATGTAAAGTTGGAGTATTAAGTTGATAGTAACATAGAAGATTGGGTTCTTATTTTTTTCTTTTATTAGAAAGATACTCTGAAAACAATTACTTTGATGTCCTGGGCAAGAGTTTACTTAGCGTATCTTAAAAGTGTCAATGTAGATAGTGTCATTATGACCCTGTTCTCAGTTTTATTGATATAACTAGGGCACATGCTGGAGTGTATTTGAATTACCTGTGAGTGCACTTTGGATTGTGTGCCCTTCATCACTTTAAATGCTCTGGGATTGTCATCTTGCCCTCTTCTGTTCTTGCCTCTCTCATTCTTTATCTTAATCCAGGAGTACAATGTTTTTCAAAACTGGCATATAATATTTCCAGTGTTTTTGTATAAGAAGTTGAAAAAGAGCTCATGATTTAAAAGTAAACAGCATAACCATGTAGCTCATGGATCCTTTTGTTATTTACCTACAGACAATTAGAAATTAGTTTGAGCTGGTGAGAAATGAAATAATCAGGCATTTGTCTATTGCCAAGAAATAAAAGAATCCAAGAATGTTTCCTGTGAATGCCTCTCTGTTAAGAGCTTGAATAGGTGAGCACTGCTGATACTGTTCCTTCAGAAAGCTTCAACTTCATTCTGCCAGAACATTTTGGCCTATTTGTGTTAACAATGAACTAGACTGAAGCTAATGAGCAGGTTATTTTGGGGCCTTGGAAACTGCAGTAAGGGGGGTGAAGAAAAGACAGATTTCAACAATGCTATTATGTCACTAAAATAGAATCATTCTGGTGAGGCTCTGTAAAACAAGAGAAAGTGAACGAATACATGATGCTACTTTTAGGAATTCGATTTATTTATTAGCATGTTCAGTTTCTTCTCAGGCCTAACTGCCAGTGTATGAAATACGAGTCATAATGGATTATGTTAAGAAGAAAAATCAAATGGACTAAGATACAGATTTTGTTGTTGTTGTCTCAAAGGGTTATATCTTAATTAGTTTTGTGATTTTTACATGCTTTTGAAAATGTAGTAGTCAGGCTTTTAAATATTCAGCAGGAGAGGGGGTAGAGGGAACAACAATGACAAAAATATATAACAAACGTTATGAGCCAATAGGGCGACTGCCCACTGCTTCAGGAAACATACAGATTAACAAAGCGAAGTGAAAATTTCAGACTTGTTGATGAGAAATATGTAATGTTATCTTCTGATGAATTCAGAAAAATATATATGTATATTTCCAGAGTTGATATAATTGCAGTTTCTGTAACATCTGTGTGGAAAAAAATATAATGGTAATAATACTGCATGTGTGCCTGTACAGGAGTGACCAGTGAGAGAAAGGAAAGGAAAGTGTTCTTGAACTTGAACCTATGTAATATTAAACTAATACAAATTGAACGGCTGACTTTAGCAATCGCTTTCCTTCGGTTTTGAAATCTGGAACGCTTAATGGGTATTTAAGTACAAGGATTCTGAGTGAACTTGTAGAAAAATAGTGACTATAATAAGGGGCGATAACAATTTAAGAATCTTTGGAGTAAGTGGTTTGTTCTTTAAATTGGAGCTGAGCAATCGCTATAAATGTTTAACTTTCACTATTGAAATATGGTATATATGTCCTCAGTCAGCTCTGCACTTAGATTATAAATACAGTTGCTGTGCATGGCTAGGTCTTGCCCTTTAATAATACAATTGGATGTATTAAATGTTAAATTCTAAAAATTATTCAGATTTCTAGGACAAGGCATTCTGCCACCTCCTTGCCACTTCCCACTGCCTGTCTGTGCCTCTAATGATAATTTGCAGTCTTGTTTATCTCTGAAAAGCTGTAATGATTTAGGAAATGGTACGTTAAGATATAAATGAGAGCAGTAGAAGTGCTACATACATTTACTCTTTCATTTATATTAAAAGAATTAACTGGTTAATTTGAGTGAATAAGGACAACATCTAAAAGGAAGCACATTATATGATGTACACTTCACAAGAGATGTCAAGGGTAATGAGAAACAATTCAGTAAATGCTTTGGAACTGGGGAAGAACAAGATAAAGATTTGGTTTGGTACTTAGCAGGTAGGATAAGGAAGGGGAAAACATCAACCAAAGAGGCATTGAAAAACCTGTTATTCTTATCTTTTTATCAGCCTTCCTTTGAAAGGGTTAGTTGCAGCCTAGTTGCTAGCACAATTAGTGCTAGTGAGAAGAAGGAAAGATCTTGTTCTACCTCTGAGAAAGAACAGGATACAAAGTACATCCATAGAGTATATGGATGAGCAGGAAAGCAGAAAACAGAGTACTTAAGTTTTTGTTTTTTTTTTTTTTTATATATATATATATATATATATATATATATATATATATATAAAGGAAGGTGGGAAGAGAGACGAGTCAGAGAATTATGGTTCCTGTTTCTAGAAAAATATTGGAACAGATAATCCACATTTCATAAACACTGAGTTTAGTAGAACAAAGGAGATGAATACTGGCCAACAAATATATATTTTTTAAAGAATAAATCAAGGAAAATCAAGCTAATTTCCTTTCTGGAGAAGATTATGAGCCCTGGGGATAAGTTAAAAACAGCAGATGTCCCAAATGTTACCCTTACTCAGGCTTTTGACTACTATTTACTTGACATTTTCATAGGCAAGTTAGGCAGGCAAGAGCTAATGAAACTGCTTTTTGGTGAATGAATACTTAGAGAGTTCCTTTGAGAATGGAAGCTGTGCTGGGAAGAGGATCATTTTGTTCTATGTCTAGTACTGCTGTACTGCTTGGTGTTTTCATTAGTCACTTCAAGAATGGGAGACTTGAAGGTTATATTAACTGAAGAGGTTTTTTAATTACAATGAAGAGCAGGATTAGGATTCAGAAATATCTCCACAAATTATGAGGGGGGAAAAAAGGTTCTGAAAGATACAGAGTTAAATCTGATAAAAAATAAGTGCAGAATACTTTGCTTAGGAATAATTCCCTGCAGGGGGTGAGGGGGAAAGCTAGGTTCTGGAACAATTGGCTAGGTAGTCATTTTGTAGAAGATCTGAGGGTTGTGGTGAATCACCAGCTGAATCAGCAGTGTCATGCTGTTGCAAAATGGCACGTCGGGATTTATAAACAGGATTAGAGCCTGTAAGACTCATAAAATACTACTTTTGCTCCATGTTGATAATGACTTCACCAGAATACAGCACCAAAAAGTAGATGAATTGGAAAGAGTCTGGAGAAGAACAATAAAAATGATCAGAAATCTAAAAATCATTACTTCTGCAGGGGGGAAAGGAAATACAATCTAGAAAAGAGATTATTTATGGGAAACATAGTGTAAGATTTCAAATAAGTAAATAGGTGTTATGAAGATAAATTAATAATCTTTGCTCTGTCTGCTTTGTTCGTGGGACAAGAATGACTGGACTTAAATTGCAGTAAGTAAATTTCAGATTAGGTACTGGAAAAGGTTTCTAACTGTACAGATGGTGAGGGATCGTAATACCTTACAGGAGAACGTTGACAAACCTATATGAAAGGAGGTATTTTAAGAACAAATCAGACAGACTTCTCTGGGGAAGGGATATCAATTCCCTGACTGGGTGAAACCCATCCCAAAAAAGTGAACACAAAGGTCTGCTGTAAGACTCTCTGAAGTATTTTCAAAGAAAGCCAGTATGTTGCTTCTGAATGTATTATCTGTCAAAACTGTGTTGTTGAATGGTTAAGAGTAAATTCCTGCCTATTGGCTATGCAGTAGCATTTATCACTGCAGTTCACAGAACTGGATTTCTAAGTTATATATTTTAGAGATGTACTAGCTACCAATAACATTGTAATTGCTCATAGTTTCATAAATCATGGAAAATGCAGAAAGCCTCTGTGTCCCATCCTAAGCGAGATAAAATCTTATTAAAAACTCATTGATTTTTTTTGAGTGCAGACCAAGTTGAGACCCCAAATCTGTATGTTTTTATTTAGATGCATACCATATGGGAAACTACACATTTTTAAATTAAATTTGGGGTCCAGATTCCACATTGTTTTACAATATTCTGTAGCTAAGCTCATGGTCACCAAGTTCTTGTTTTGGTTTAATTTCAGATAAATATGAGAGAGAAGCCAGTAAATATTGGAATGAATTTTACAAGACTCACAGAAATAACTTTTTCAAGGATCGCAATTGGCTGTTTTTGGAATTTCCGGAAATTCTTCCAGAAAAAATGAGACAACAGTTGAAAACGGAGGGAAGATCTTTGGAACACACAAAAATAAATATTACCAACAGTTTTTCACACAAGATTGGAATGGAGGAAAGAGAAAAGTATTGGAAGAAAAGTTATGGAGATTATTCTACTTTTGCGCAAGGATATGTATGTAATAAAAAACAATCAAAATCTGTTGCTGACAACCCTCAGGGTAAAAACTCTGAAGAAGAACTTGGCAGGCTAGAATTGTTCCCTGGTAGTGATGCCACTTACAGAATATTAGAGGTAACGCACTCAAATGCTTTAGCCATTGTATACAGCTCCATGTAATTGCTCAGAAGTCTGATAAAGATGTTTAGTAACTATCTAGAAAGTAAGCACTCAGAGTTTGAAGTACTACATTCATTTATGGCAGAAACTTTCAGAGGAACCCATGATCTTGGCTTTGCTTCCCCTTTAAATTTTCTCCCAAATCAGAATTGGTGGTCAGATTCCGTTTTCAGTTGAAGTTGGGTTTCTAGTTTCTTAGGGAAAATTCTGTCATAAAGTGCTTTGTTCTCCATACTCGACATATTCTTGCCAAATGGTGAAATTAAAAAATTGGATAAAAATATTGCATTTTCCTATGCAGTTTGAGAGTTGGATTCTTGGAAAGATTGGAGGAGATACTGAGTTGGACAGATACTGAGGAGAAATGTGATCATAGGGATAGTGATTTGAGAACTGTTGTGTGAGCTGTTTATACCTTCTCTGTCCAATATACTTTCAAGTCTAATGGGTCCTATCTACTAATTAAGATTAAAAAAAAAAATCGTTTTATTTGCTCATTTATATTAACTTATATTTTTTCTCTTATGATTTTAGGTTGGCTGTGGTGCTGGAAATAGTGTCTTCCCTATTTTGAAAGTTATATGGTATGTAGTGACATATTTTCAAATATGAAAGTTCCATTTTGATCTCCATTTTCTTCAAATGTTGGTGCTAGACTAGTGCTGCAGGAAGTGTTGACTGGACTGCTTTACAGCCCTGAAATTTTTAGTGTTTGAAGACCACAGACAATGTTGCTAGCATCAGTAAAAGATATTCCTCATACGGTTCAGCCCATAGTCTTCAGGGGAGCATATTTGTTGACAAGTGTTTTTTTTCAGGTGCATTCAGGGTGACTTACTGTAGTTATCTCAGACAGGTTAAATATCCTCTTGTCCCTTGTTTTATATGCTCCTGTAAGGCTACCAGATGTCTCTTTGAGGAGCCAAAAACAGACAGTAAATAATGATGTGATCTACTGTTGAGAAGTTCTGTTATTTCTGAATTTTCTGGCACACTTTATCATACTGCTTCAGGTTTTAGTGTCAAGGAAGGCACAAGTCCTGTATTGCATTACTTAATTCCCTGAAACATTTAATCCACTTAGCTTCTGGTTTTAGAAAATGCTGTTATAACAACCTGTCCTCCCTTCCATGTAGGCAGGAAGGTTTTATTGGAAGGGCTGTGTAGATATCAAGGATTGAAATAGATTTCTTTTTATTTTACACCTCCAGGAGATCATGCTCATTATTCTATAAATGAATTCTGATTGCTAGCATCACGATGATGCAAAAATACTCCATTTTGCAGATATGGAAACAGAGACCGGAAGGAACTGAGGGATATACTGGGGTCATAGATGAAACCTATTAGTGTTAGCAATGCATCTTCATCCTAAAACACTTTTTGCTTTAGACAGCGTAGTCTGGAAGAGAAACCCTGTGTCGTATGAAAAGTTTGGAAATTAACACTACATAGGGAAAAGACACCGAATATCTGTACTAAAATAAATGGGACAAACTTTTGTTTTTTCCTCACAGGCAGCATTAGTCATACATTGGCATTTCTCATAATTAATAATCCACTCAAAATATTTTTCCTGGAGATCTGTATTCTTATGCAAATTCTTCAGATTGGTTGGTACATTGAACAACTTACACACCTGTCTTGTATATGACCTGATTGAAATATCTCCTGCTTCTTAGCAGGCTTAACTTCTTGACTTTAAAGCACCTTTGGTTTTACTTTGAATTTAATAATATAAAAATTGCATTTTGTATAAATAAAAAAAAAAACAGAGTCAAGTATGGTTACAGCCTGGCTACAAAAATATTCGACTTGAGTTTGTAACCAAACTCTTACACAGCTTCCCCATATTTCCTTAAAATTTAAGCTGCTTTTTAATACAAGACCATGGTCATGAAATAACCATCCAGATCAATCCGTGTCTTTATTTTAAGTTGACTTTCCACATGGCTCCTATTCTGCTTTTTGAGAAGGGAAAAAAAAAAAAAAAAAAAAAAGTAATGACATTCTAACAAGTCAATTAGGTAACTAGCTTGACCTTTGCCAAGGGACTGGCTGGGTCCAAAGCCTGGCTGCTTGTCCTCATCCACAATAAATACCTTAACTCACCAACCCTCATCATGATTGCAGAGCTCATAAAAGTTTTGTTCAGCAACAAGGACAGAAAATATTTGGTCCATAAGGCTTCTCCTGAAGAGCCCTCAGAGAAAGAAAACTAGCTCATCTGTATATACTGTGAGATCTTATAGTCATAGTCACAGCACTGTCATAGTTTAGTAATTCCATTTCTGAAGGAACAGTATGTACAAAATCTCAAATAATTTTTAGGAGAAGTTAATAGATCATGAGTTGATGGTGAGGTCATCCCTCAGTTGGTTTTTGGGTACTTTGCTCAGTTTATTCTAAATCAGTTTTTTGGAGGTGAAAAAAAAAAAAGCCTCCCTTGAGTTACTATTATCTGATGAATGGTACGAGGAAATTTGCACCTGGCTTAGTTGTGGATGGAAGAGGAAGGCAAAACAGTGGTACAGGAAATTCTTATTCATCTTTGCTTACGAAACAAAGGGTATAATGAAGGGAAACAGCCAATACAGTTTAACCTAATCAAAGCCACAGCTAGGTGGCACATGGGATCCCAAATCTCTGCAGAACTGAGGATGACTTTTGCAAACCTTACCCCCCTCCCTCACCTCCCCAATTAGCAACATCATATTGCTAATTATACTGCATACGTGGGCTAATGATAGAGATTGAGTCCAATGCTTTTGTAAGAAAATGTGACCTATTCATGTCTGTTTATGTAACACAACACCAGGACATTGTTGTCAATCCTGATAGCCCTCTATGACCTTCTTTCTTTTTCTTTTTCACTTCTTCCCTGACAAGGCTATAAGTCTCCATTTTTTACCAACTGAATGTTGACATTCTTATGAATTTGTCTGCCTATTGGTTCATTACAACCTATGTGGCTTTCCACATGCTAGACATCAATAAACCATGCTTGGTCAAACCTGTGGAGAACCCCAAAAGGCCCTCTGTAGTTCTGTGAACACTGATGTTGACTATCATCTTTTACAATAATAATTTTTTAACTGAAGTTGGTTTTGTTTTCTTAGCAATACACCTGGAACCTTTCTCTACTGTTGTGATTTTGCTTCAGGAGCAGTGGAGCTGGTAAAGGTAATTCATAGGCTTGCTTTAGAGTAACTTATAAGTCTGTAATTCAGGAGGCTGCCAGGAATCTGCCTTCATGAAAAAGAATGTGATAGCTTTGACAACTTTTAACTGAAGTTTTTAATATTCCAAAGAACAAAGTCTTGCTCTATACAAGAAAAATGAATACCACGAGTGAGCTTGCTTCTCAGCTTGAGTAAGATACCAGACAGAATAGGCTTTTATGTGAGGTGTTTTACAATGCTGAATAATTGAAGAAAAAAGTTTCTTGAGTCATAGTAAACGTATTAACTACTACTGTTCTCTCTGTGCCTCTTTTCATCTTGTTCCTGACAGTCACATTCGTCCTACAATTCAGCCTGGTGTTCTGCCTTTGTTCATGATGTGTGTGATGATGCTTTACCCTATCCTTTTCCAGATGAGATCCTGGATGTCATTCTCCTTGTCTTTGTGCTCTCAACTATTCATCCTGACAGGTAAATGAAGACTAAAGGGCAAAGCAAATAGGTTAAACCTCTTTTATCCCTAGAGGTTTTCAAGAATATCAAAGGAAGATGATGAATCTTTAATTTATTATTTAACAATATATGATATTTATGTTTTTTTTAAAAACAAAACAAAACACAAACACAACCAACCAACCAAACAACAACAACAAAATCCAAGGTATTTTAAATGTTTCATGTTTTAGGCTTTGAGAGAAAAGCTGGTCAGACTAACTCATTAGTGAACCTCCTGTCTCCATCATATAAAAGGGATATATTGTAACTAAGTACATCCCCATTAAATGTAGCAGTGCTTCAAGAAAATTGCTGTCCACACCTCAAGTACTGTGTTCAGCTTTGGGCCCCTCAGTACAAGAAGGACATTGAGGCCCTAGAGCATGTCCAGAGAAGGGCTACGAAGCTGGTGAAGGGCCTGGAGCATAAGTCCTGTGAGGAGCAGCTGAGGGAACTGGGGTTGTTTAGTCTGGAGAAGAGGAGGCTCAAGGGAGACCTCGTTGCTCTCTGCAACTGGCTGAAAGGAAGGTGTGGGGAGCTGAGGGTCAGCCTCTTCTCCCAGGTAACTAGTGATAGGACTAGACGGAATGGCCTCAAGCTGCGCTAAGGGAGGTTTAGGTAGGAAATTAGGAGACATTTCTTCTCAGAAAGAGCAGTCAGGCATTGGAACGGTTGCCCAGGGAGGTGGTGGAGTCACCGTCCCTGGGGATGTTCAAGGAAAGTTTGGGCCTGGTGCTGAGGGACATGATTTAGTGGGTGACGTTGGTGGGAGGGTGATGGTTGGACCAGATGATCTTGGAAGGCTTTTCCAACCTTAATGGTTCTATGATTTAAATTCAAAACCAAACCACTAGTCTTGCAGAAAGAAATTTATTTTCAGTGATCAAAACCAAACATTCATGATTTAACACCTTAACAATATGTTGATAAGGATCTGCTTGCTGGTTTTGCCACACACAGATGCATACATACAGGCCTTTTAAGCTGAAATGTATTCACAGTTTTGTAACTCGTTTTGGATTTGAAGAAGTTAATCTAATTTTCATGCAGAGTGTTATGTTGAGAACTGTTAACCTTGTTACTAATGCCTCTCAATGTCTAATGAACCAAACTGTTAAAGCTGGCTGATTTAAAAAATGCCTTTTTTAATAGAAGTGCAAAAGAGTGCATGTAAGTTAAACTACTTGACTCTTCCTTTCACAATCATAAGACTCTTCCAAATCAAAAGAAGGAGATACATGCTGCATGTCTGATAATACACTTACTACTTTAAGAATGTCATTAAAATGGGCTTGGCAAACAGGACAGTATTTGCCTACATCTCAGAACTGTTTCCCCGCTTCCCCGCCTAAGTTACTAATGATTAGCTTCACAGAAAAATCTTTCCCATATAGGATATTGCTCCTTCCTGTTTGTTCAGAGATGAGCACATGAGTCATGCAAAGCCTGGGTCCAGATTTCAAAAACAATTCAAGCAGTAGATTTCAGATCTCTGTAACTGCAGTGATGCTGCCAGAAGGAAATTGAACAATAGAAATGTATTCATTCAACCACTTTGCCTGTAAGAAGCAGTAATCAGATGTTCTGTCAGAATTTCTGTGGGTCTTTTCTTGTTCATCATTTGAGTATAAATGTATATGTCTTTTTTTCCTCCTCCTGTCAGGATCCAAAGGTTGACATGGATGTTTTTGAATACGTGTGTACACACATCCATATATATATATACACACACATAAAGATGTCCATGTAATTGTTCGTGTGATAAGATCCACTTTCCAAAAATTTGTTAGTCACTACTGTCACATCCAAGAACTAAAGTGACTACATACAGAGAAATGTAATCCAGATCCTGTTTATTCAGTATACGTTCTTTTTCTGAAAATTTTGAAAGTGGAAAATGTAGAAGAAAGCCAAGGGAATGATGGTGCAGAACTTAGGTTCTTTGGAGAAATGAAAAACATACATAATAGAGAGACACATTTGTGTTCAGCATAATTGTTGCTTAGTGATTGGTCTCAGGCTCTTGTGTTTCATTTTTGGTAATCACTGCTTTTGTACGTCATAGGTGATACTTCAATTCACTTGCTACAAGTCACCTCTAAAAGTTGGTCACAGAATTTGAAAGGAATTAATGTGATCCAGTCCTCTAGAACAGATCTAGTCCTATCAGATCAGATTTCTCAAAGCACTTTCACTTTTTGTGCATGTACTTTTTTTTTTCTCTGTGTGAAAAACTTACATTTATATATGCAGAGTCTGTAGTTCTTTGCACAGCCACCTGTTTGAATGGTCTCTTATTTGTAGGTGGTGCTGCTTTTTCTGTCTGTGGCAGGATACTTGGCTGCCTGTGTTGAGCATGAGCAAAGAGGAGAACTATTAAAACACTCGGCTTCCTCTGAGGAAATTCCATGCTCAAAAAGTGTATGCTTAATTTTATTTACTTATTGAGATATGCTGCTATTTTCTGCTGAATTACCTCCTAATTCTGTCCCTTAAAAATCAAGTCAGGATATCTGCACTGCTGTTGCATAAGGACTAAATTGTGTTATTGCTTGAGTTCTGACCTTCTTGGAGGAAGGGGGTGAGGCTGCATGAGTGACAGGCATGCTGTAAGGATTTTCTATTGGTTAGCAGTAAAGGTATATTGATTTTGCATAAATGAGGAAGACTTGCTGCTCTTTTAGCTCTTTTAAGATATGGATAGGAAAGCACCCTGTCTTTCTTATCCATTCATTTGCCATTTACTCTGGCTCTGTATGTTCTCTGTGGTCTGTGCACTTCCGTGTGGGAAGAAGGGTTGACTTAGGCATATGGACTTTTCTACCGTACAGCCCACCACGTACAGAGTGCCTTTTGTGGTCTTTCATGAATTTGGAGAACATGAGTCCTTTATGTGGTTCTGAAAGAGTGAGGCAAATTCAAGCAATTATTCATTAGTAAGGTATTTTCTAGAGTAATACAAATGTACTCATAAGAATCTATAAGGTAAGGTTAAAAAGTGATAATGAAGGTGCTCTTGTCTAGTGAAAAGCAGAGAGCACCGCATAAGGTACTTACTCCTATCATACATACAGCTGACTGCTGTGATCCTGGTAAGGAGAAGATGGTGTTAGTTATGACCAAGACTCACAAATGTGTCAGCTTTTCAGAGGATGCAGACTTTCCTTCTATAAGCAGCAGAACTCCATCTGGAGTTATTATTAGATGCCTCTCCTGAGGTACTACTTGTAAATGTCTTTGCATTCTCTGTCATTAGGGGTTCAGATGCTGACTGTATGCATGATCAGTACCTCAATAAAGAAATCCAATAAGTTTTTGTCAGCCTTCCAAGCTCTTGGTTTTGTTGTCTATAGTGAAAGGGCTCGGTGTAGCTCACCAATGCACATAGCTGACTGCCTGTTCATTCATTGTCACCTGACCTATATGACCCATATATTCAGAAGCTGTGTTTTAGCTTGAACTTCTGTTGAAGTGAAGGTAAAGGACTCTTTTTTCTTTTCAGTTTGTATTCTCTAGTAACATTTTCTTAAAAATTTTTGTCGTGGAAGTTGGTGGAGATTTTGTTTCTTTGTTTTTTGTTTAGTTTGATTTCCTTTTTTGTCCCCCCTTTTTTCCTTCCTCTTTTTTCCCCTTTTTTCCCTATTGTTATAAGGAGCTCTTCCTGTTTGCTAGTGTTTGGCCTTTTTGTAGTAAACATAGACACATCTTCTCATTGTAGCTCTGTAAATCTGTTTTTCAAGCATCTAAGGAAAAAAAAAAAAAAACAGTTAAGTTTGTAAATTTCAGCCATATCTCATCTGTTTTCTAAGGATGCAAGGGGTTATAAATAGGTTGGCTAAACTACTGAAACCTGGAGGAATGTTGTTATTTCGAGACTATGGAAGATATGATACAGCTCAACTTCGTTTTAAAAAAGGTAATTCTTGAATGCTTTTGTAGCTTACTGTTTATTTTAACTCTTTTTGAAAGAAATAACACATCCTTTTTTTTTTTTTTTTTTTTTACTGTTCTAATTCCTTAGGTCGTTGTTTGTCAGAAAATTTTTATGTACGAGGTGATGGAACCAGAGTATATTTCTTTACAAAAGGTATGGAATGGTTTAGCTTAATAGAAAGTGTTGATTGTCTCGTAAGATGATTTGGGTTATAAAAGCTCATCTTAAAACAGAAATTTAAAGAAGGTTTTATGAGCTTCTTTTCTGATTCTCTGCTTTTACAAGGCCCAAAGCTAAATGTTGTGAGAAAATAATTCCCTTTACATGTATATGCTTGTTGCATCTGGAGTATTTCAAGATTGCTTGCAGACATCACTGGAATTTCTCGATGAATAAGCATCTTGTGTCTAATGATATTCTCAAATTCTGTTATTTAAAGGTGTACTTAATATATTTCTTAAAACTGAGAAACATCCTTGGAAGGATAGCTGGTGGCCATGCTCTGATATTTTGTTCTGCTGTGCTGGTCAGTCTGAGCTATGGGGCTGCTCTTTCTCCAAGAGCTAAACTTAAATTCCTGGTTATGGGTATTACTGATCTTTGCCCCTCCACTCATCCAGTTTTGCTAGCAGTCAGCTTAGACTGGTGCACTATAGCTCAGGTGCTGAAAATTGTGAAAGTGAGCATCACGCTACTTTTTTCTCTTTTTTTTTTTTTTTTTTTCTGTAATATGAATAGAGAGCTGTGAAAATATTTTTCTAACAAAAGACTTACTATGGTAAGTTTCCCTGATCTCTCAAATCACAAAACAGAATTACTTCTATCTTTGGTTGAACTGCAGGTTGTTAATTACTACGTTCTACAAATCTCTTTTTTTCTTCTTCTTAATTGCAATAATTCTTTGTATGAGAAAACAGATGAGATATGGAACATGTTCAATTTGGCTGGATTAACCGAAGTACAGAATTTAGTTGATCGGCGATTACAAGTAAACAGGAAGAAAAAAGTGAAAATGCAGCGAGTTTGGGTACAAAGCAAGTTCCAAAAACCATTGCTGTTATCTGTGAATAATTCTGAAGAAACCACAAAAAAGCATCCATATGGATAACTGTACCATGAACTTCAGAAATGGAAACAAATTTGAGTATGTATATTTCATAGAAATCTTATGTTAGCCAGTGAAAAGGAGAAATATATTGAATTAAAAAGCCTTTCCCTGACATTTTGTAAATGTATGTATTTGAGAATAATCTGAAAAAATATGCATTTCTGACTTCTGCTTTATATGCAATAAAGGGATATACGTTAATCTAGTCATACCTGCAACCAGGTAGGTACTCTTTTACTTCCTGTAATGTGAATAGTCAATAAGTATAAGCATACATCTTACTCTTGGTGAAATTCACACCGTGTAAAATGTTTTAATTTTTACTGAAGCAGAATTGTTACAGAGTTTTAGAAAATCAGAATATCTGTTCTCACTATCCTTACAAGCTGTGCGGTGTTGACTTCTGAGTCATGTCTCTTTTAACAACTGTGAGTCTTGCAACTGTATTTCCTCTTTTGGGGGAAATTTCTTGGTGCATAAACAATGAAGACAAGATCTGTTTCTGGTTTGCATAAAAGTTGTTATTTCATACTAACTGCATGTGATACACAGGGCTATCAGATTAGTCAGTGATTGTCATCCTGCACTATGACTGGTTTACTCCTCTGAGGTCTCCACTCTCCATCTATGTGCTCATCAGAAACATGCCAAACTCAAGTTTGTGTAACAGCTATGTAACACGTGTTATATTTAAAGTGTTGTAGGTTGTAAGCTCAACATCATGTAGAAAAGAATGCCCTAAATGCCAAAACAGGTCTGAAACCAAAGCACTGTTAACATTAGCCTGGATAAATACAAGCATTATTTTCATGATGTGAGATAGGCTAGAGAGAGGAGCAAAAAGAGTAGTCCAGAGTACATTTTATTAATATTGTTATGGGGTAATGTAATCACACTAAAATGGTGGTTTACATGGCAGCTGAGATATTTTTGTTGTTTACAGAGAGAAGTTGGTATCTTAGGGCTTGAGTCTTAGAAACAAGACAGGGTGTTTTTGTATTGACCCTGTGGAGAGACAGGACTATATTAAAATGTCACATGCTTCTAAGGAGAAAACCAAAATGTGGATATTGTTTTCAGAGGCACGCCATGATACTGAGGCAGTTGAGCTAGTATTAAAATATGCTTTTTCTGCTATTTAAATGTGATTTTACAATCACTTAGCTACAAGGAAGACAGGATAAGAAACAGGTGAATTAATAAAATAATACCTCAATGATTTTGTGTTATTTAAACAAGGATATAGAATGCATATAATCTATGACATGCATGCAGTTTTGAGTGCCATTAATCTAGTTCTCCAAGTCTCTTTTCTTGCTTTTGTTTTAGTCTGAAGGGTAAGTGTGTTACAGCTGAGAACCATGGCTTTTTTTTTTTTTTTTTTCTCAAGTTGTTAGCTGCTAAGCTAAATAAAATTGTCTTCTAGAAAGGAAGAAATTATCTAAATTTACATGCTAAGTATCATCATCCCCTTTGACAAAATGAAGGACTTGCACAATTTCCATAAAACCAGTTATTTCAAGAATGAGGTACAATAAGGGATCTTAGAAGGTAAGATCCTATCCTGCGTTTCTTGTGTATTCTGAGCTCCCATTACAGTAAGTTACTGTTATATGAATGAAGTAGCTTAGGAAGCTTTGGTTAGCAATGTTTTGGTTAGCTTTGTGTTACTGTAACTTGCAATGAATCTCTTGTGGTATGAATCAGATTAAAGGTTAAAATATAGCTGTGTTTCTTGAGGACATCAGTTTTAGGAGACAGCAGCTTCATGGAAAATGTAAATAAATATCTGCTTATATTTTAAAGAAGTTGCTACCCTGTGCAACTTGTATTTGTAATTGTGACTTTGGAGTATGCATAGTTCTGAGTCTCGTACGAAGCATTTTCAGTTGTAGAACTTTCCAGGAGGTGATGGTGATGATAAGCTTTTGAGCATCATGCAGTCTTATTCACGTGTATGATGTAGATTTTCCATATGTAGAGGCTAATGAAATGTTTGCTTTGTCTCTCACACTGATATGTTGATCCTGGCAAGATTTTAATATGCTATGTTGTTAGTTTAAGAAAAATATGACATCAGAAGAAACCAAACCCTAAATTCTTGTATGGCCTTGAACAAAATTGGCTGTTTCTCGTCTGTGTGTTGCAGCTGAAGTACTGACAGGCTGTTTTAGAAGAATGATGCCTGTTGTAGAAGTAATAAGATCAGTTACTGTTTGTAAGAATGTAGAATATCCACTGTAAAGAGAGTTGTAACTAGTCCAAACTCTTTTAAGACTGATAAAAGGGGAAATGGTAGAAAGGTATATTTCCTGATAAGTCCTACCCAGATGCAAGTTATTTCTGTATTTTGACTTTATGAAATTTTGGTTTTCAAAAAGCTTAATCAGGGACACATTTTTTAAAAAAATAATAATCAATCTGTGTTGTTAGTTGGGAAAACCGATACTTTTATATAAACTGATAATATTTCCAAAAGAAAGGTCAGTAGAACTACTGAAATGAAAGAAAGAAAAGAGCTGCAGATAATAATATAGAATGTGAAGTTAAAAATCGTTTATTGTTAATCTATAGGGGAAAGAAAAATTAGGGTATTGCAAAGAAAAAGTGCCCAGTACATAGATGGTTCTAAGTATTACTTTTGAAATCTGTACTTCTTTAATGAGATACATGCCTGGATTTTCTAATAATATAAAATTATGTCAATGTACATTATATAAATGTTTTAATTGTTAATTGCTAATGATTGTGTGGGTTTGGTTTGGCTTGATCAGCATGACTTCGTGTGCTGATAAGGCAGACTTGTGAATATGGAAAAATACCGATTACAGAAAGATGATCTTGATCTTTGGCTTCACTGGCTTTGGCTTCCTTTGTGATCTCCACTGACACTGCATTACATTTATGTAGAGGTAGATGAGAATGGCATTTGCTGGTTTAGACTACGTGTTCTTGTATCTCGCATAGTTTTTAAGCAAGAACAAGAAAGCTACATAGTTTAAAACAACAACAAAAAATAAAGTGACCAACCTTCTTTCACTCACTAATTCTGAGGTATCTAGTCAATAACAATTCGTGGTTTTGTTTTCTTTTGTTTTCCAGCAAAACCAGGGTATGTACTTGTGCAATATCTACAGATCCACTGAATCTGAAGAGGACAAAGAAAATGCTGGGCAGACAAGGAGACAACAGAAACTCTAGACACAAAAGACAACTTGCTTTTTATATTGGGAACTTCTGTCATTCTGTTTTGTCTTTCATTTGTAACTCAGCTAATGTGCAGGTTCTACTGTTGAAAAATGACTAAATATTTGTAAAAAACTGTCGTGAAACTTGTATGAAACACCAATGGTAATCACTTAACATAAATTTTACTACTTCATTATTGTTTGTGGTGTGGTCTTGTTTGACTGCTCTGGTGTGTTTTTTGATATACTGATATATTCCTCGTTTCCCATTTTTCCTGTGCATGGTAGACAGTTGAGCAGTTTCCACAGGAGCTATATATGCAGACATTTGGAGTAAAGTTTGCTGGATGGGTTACTTGTAGGATTAAAACAAGAGAGTTTTATTTCCTTGTGTACAGAACAGATTACTTTTTCTTTCTGTGTGAATGCAATGAATAATATACATGTTCAATTAATATAGCGGTATTGGCTGTTTTTTATTATTTTAGACCAAAATGTACCTTAGGCTATAGTGTCTGTAATGGCAATGATAATAGACAGTTCCTACATCAACCATTACTTCTTCCTAATGGGTGTCAGAACAACCTTGGAAATTAAACATATATATGCATTATAAAAATATCAAACATTTTAATTGTTAATAGTGTAGGTCACTTTGATTTTCAGTATCTAAACTTCTCTCCATGTTAGGAACAAAGATTTGGCATGTGTGGGGTTTTTGATTTATTTTTTTATTTTTTATTTTTAAGCATCAGGGATATGCCAGTTGCCCTTCCCTTGACAATCTGTCAAAAGTTGATTGAGTCTGTTTTCTAATCACAATTATAGTTAGCATATTGTCAGTAAGAATTACTTGGGTTGCCATGGGTATCTTTAGCAGGTTCTTTGCTGTATCTGCTAGTCTAGGCATGTTGGTTGTCCCTGGACTCGATGACTGAGCTGAGAAGGGAGCCCGTCTGTCCAATGACGATTGTCCATCCTTTGCTGGTGCCAAACAACTAAAAGGAAGAGCTTGAATGATTTGAAAGCAAGAGTCAAACAGGCGGGAGCAGAGGAAGATAAAGATGATGCTCAAAGGCAGACTAGAGAAGGAGTGTTTCCTCTGGGAAGTGGGGTAAGAAGTAAGCTTGGGTGGACTAACAAAACAGGAATGTAATATAAATCTGAATGGGAAAATGAAAAACAGAATACCATGGGCAACACAGAGGCAGATGTGTAACAAGACAGTGCGGCACAGGGTAAGGACACTAGGCCTAGGAACTAGTGAAATGAAATGAAGGAGTTGAGAAGGTAAAAATAAGATTGACGTCTAACAGAAACAGTTCTGAGTAAACAAATAAATTGGGATAAGGATTTGAGGCGGAAAGACCTATCTTCAAAGTCTATTTTCCCTTGTGGTACTGTATTCGCATCTTAGTGGAATATTACAGGCTTTGTCTTCCATCCTAATGTGCACAATGTATTTTGGTTTCTTCCAAAGATGGAATGTTTCATTTGTTGTGGTTTATATGTGCTACACACATGCTTGCAACAGTGCAGGCAGGTTTATGATACACCTGCTTTTGCTTTTTCCTTAGGGAGCAACATTTTTACCTTCTTTCAAGTAGAACTCTAAAGTGACAGAAGCTACAATCCTAACCTCCTGGGAAGCAAATACAAAAGAATAACAGAAGTCTCCGCACCCTGACTGTGCTCAATCAAGGTAGGACAATAAAATTTACTTTATATGTTCTGAAGTTGTCCCATTTAAATCAAGACTGTATCTGCAGATTATCACCTTGAAGTGCCTCTGTTTCTGTTATCTTGCATCTGTTCAACAGAACTTAATTGAATTTGTATGAACTAGAAATACAGCTTGAGAGGAAAACAGAATAGTCTTTAGGTTTTATCTGGGATTACAACAGTTTAGAGGAAAAATCTGTTTATTATTTTAAAATAACAGCCAAAGCCAAAATCTCATGGTTGCAGAGGAGCCTTCATCAAAAAGGCTGGAAATGTAGGTTATTCTTGAAGTATAATGTACACCATTGAAAATATTAAACTGAATACCTGTGTGACAAAGCGTAGCATGCTTACTGTTAACCAAAGTTATCTCATCACTGCTGTCGTGAAAGAGGAGTGAGCAACAACATAGCCCCATTTTCAGGGGATGTTTTATTGATCAGGTTACTACAATTTTGAAGGGATTATGAAAGATTAAGAAAGCAAGTGAATTAATTTAATAACTGCTAAAACACACTGATAACATACACAATTTAATAAATGCTCAACGAATAATCTGAACATTCACACACTGATGCTAAACAAACTAAGCTCATTGAAAACACAGACTTGGTGTATGCTGCTTGTTGTAAAAACAAGCAAAATATAAAGATGCATAAATATGATGTAAAAATGGAATGTTTTACAGCAACTAAGTAAATCCAGTGTAAAATCTTCCCTGTAATGTGTCCTGTTCAGCTAGGAAAAAGATGTAGTGGAAATAGATGGTGAAAATTCCTAGAGACATGAAAAAACTTTATAAGAAGGCAGGTTAGGGAAATTAATGATAGGCAATGTGAAGATGGCATATCAAATTATGTTTTAGTATCTAGAAGGTAAAACGTATCCCTTTACACCACACAAAAAGCAGGATAAGTTATTCAAGTTAGCAGGCAACAAATCTACATTGATAAAATAAATATATGTGGTATACCTTCCCCCCAAAAGAAAGAGGAATCACAATATTCACAAGACTAAATGATAAAGGAGTTACTAGAAATAACTTAGATGAGATTTTCCATTTTTATTTTTATATTACATGTGAAAGGGGAAATCGAAATATTTACTATTTAAGACTTTAAAATGCCATTCTCCGTTTAAAATAAAATATTTGTATTGCCTTTTGTGAGATCCTAATATTGCTCATCAGCAGAGCTGTAAAATAAACTTGAATACAAAATTGGTCTCGTAGGCACATTTTACTGAATTAAGAAAAGATAGGTGGGGGGGAAGGAACATACTAATTGGCATGACAACATGTAGTCCTGTAGCAATCATACAGCAGCTACTGTTTTATACAGAAAGACAAATTCAGCACAGTGCTGAAGAGAGAGGCATCACTCTTAGCATGCTTTACTCTCACTTACAACAATATCTCTGTTAATTGATATTTGGGCTAGGCAAAAGCCAAGGAATTAAAGTAATTTGTTTGCTAAAATAATAATGATTGATTAATTATGCTTGGGTCAAACTGGCCATATTGGAGGGCTTCACTGCAGAGCCAATGTTCACTTTTTTTTTTCCTTTCTTTACTGTCAGGCACACTCTAGCCTCCATTTCCTCCCAAAGAGCAAATGCTTTTTAAATGGAGGAACCTACCTCTAGTCTTTTATTCTACACTAGGAAAAGCTTTGCCATTTTTAATGGCTCTGTTTGCTGCGTATCTGTCCTATTAAGCACAGTAATCAGATGTCATTCCAGAAGAATCGGGCAGCTTAGTTTCCAATGACATTGATTACACTCAACAGTGAGAGAATGAGAAAGAATGGTGGGTGGAGAAGTGAAAAGACAGTGTGAGGCATTTAAGGAGGAGGCTTGCACTCTAGAACTTACATGTGGGTGACAATCCCTTTGAGAAACAGTTTTTACTCTGAAGTGGAGCAGACTTGAATTTTCTACACTCACTTCAAGTTTATTCTGCATTCCCACAACCCACCAGTGCAGCCTTTAGTCAAATGTGTATTTACTTAAAAATTAAGAGAAAATAGCAGTAGCAAGAAGCTGCATCTTTGGGATGGATTTCACAGAGAGACACTGGCATGTTAATGCCTGGTATAAACGGGTGTGATTCTCAAAGACAATGCTAAGCTTGTTTACACAGCGGCTGAGCTAAACCCAAAGATGATAAATTATGCTGTTCAATATCAATCATTTAATAGTTCTGTGATCTAACAGCCAAAGATGTTTGTGTCAATAAAAGATGGTGTGACAAAGCTGTGATTGTCACCAAGCATGATTTGCTTTGAGATAAAAATATATATATGACAAATACACTGATAATCATATCCTAGATAAACATTTCATCTTGTTATTCAAGAGCGAATATTAGCGAGTTGAATAAATACTTGGTGATAATCACCAAACTGTGAAGATCAAGTTTTTAAATTGGAAACAGTGTGAGCTTGCTTGTACAAAGAGAGAACAATAAAATCACACTAGCAATACATCTACATTTTATTTTACTGAAATTTACAAAGAATCAATATATTCAACAAGAGCCTGGTTTTAGTTTCTTTTTATTTTGTATGTATTTATTTTAATAACAAATGAAAGACGATGAAAAAAAGAAGCAGTATGGCACAGTCTGCAAAGCATTTAAGTATTATAATATCATTTAAGATATTTAACGAGCTCCTAAACCACACTCTTCTTGCATCAATTGGCTTGAGGCAGAGTATCAGAAACAGTAAATATTTATTTTACTTTGAAGCGATTAATATTTAGTAAAAAGCCTGAAGGTTAAAGAAAGATCTTTGAGTCTTTGACCCAGATTTCTAACATCATTTATGTCAGTGGGAGACCAGCAGAATCTGAAAGTCTATGGAGTTTCTTCAAGATGTAGACTAGTTGCTTGTGATTAACCAGATTAACTGGTGCCCAGTATTCCGTATAAAAATGCAAATATCAAAGTACAAAAATGTTCTATCAGTAAGAACATCTACATTAATCATTAAAATATCAAGATCAGTTGCACAGAGACAATGCCTTTTGTTCACTACTCTTGTTATTTTTGCTTTAAGGGCTGAAGTTATTTTGGTTTTGAGATGCTTACTTATTTGTGTTAATATTTTAGTGTAAGATCTTCAGATTTTTTTATTCTACAACATTCTCTAGTGGGTAGTAATTATTATAAAACCTGACAACATAACAGATAAGCATGATTGATTAAGATAAGTGATTTACAGTAAAACTGCATAAGACATGTTCATTTTTGCTCTCAAATACGTGAGAAACTACCTGTGAGGAAATATGCCTATTCTTAAACTCAACAGTCCTTTCAAGAATAAAAGAAAAAAAAATTGTGAAGATAAGGTTGAAAAAAACAGATAGGAAGAAATAGCTTTTTAAATGCATTTTCAAAACATGAAAATAGATCATTGTTTCCCCGTCTTCTTAGATAAAAATCGTTGTTATTCCATTACCAGAAGACTTTGCATATTGGTACGTTTTTCTAAGGAAATACCAGTAAAGCATGATAATTTAAATTTACACGGTACTTTTTAGGACCCCATTTTTTTCCGCAATTCTTCATTCTCCTTCTCCAAGATCAGTTTATCAGATTAAAAAAGAAAACAAAAACTGTAACACTATTTGAAAGCCACAGATTCCTGATGATAATACAGGCAAATATTAACTGTGTGTTGTTTCCACTGGATTTTCCTACGTCTGTGAGATCAAGAATGGAACAGTTTTAACAGCCACGTTGCCAGCATTTCTTTCAGTAGAGGTGTTCTCTCTGTATGCTTGTGATACTTCATATAGCTTTCACGTTCTTGTTTCCAACTGTTTTATATTAACAAAGTTTTTCAAGATTCCCAAGTGGAATATATTATTACTATTTGTATTCAAAAAGTGACTAAATACAAAGTTTAGCATGTGTAGCTATGTGAACAGTGACAGCTTCAGGTTATTTGGTTTTCATCCCAAGTTTACTAGGCAAGAGCAGCAATGAACTTGCAAACATTCCCAAGGTGAGCCTAGTTACCTTTTTAATCTTTAGGAGAGTACTACCAAGCATTTCAGTGTCCACGTGAATTTACAAAATCAAATAAAAAATAAAAATGACAGCTATTGCCAAAGAAAAGCCCAAAGGGCTTAGATTATGTGCATGCATATATATATTCTTAAATGAGAGAATAGGGAACATCAGCAGTCTGGGAGGTAGAGACATGGAAGTTGGCAGGCATCCAATTAAAGAAAAGTCCAGGCATGAGAAAAAAGAAATTCTGTTAAGAGGCTTTTAACAGTTTAAAAGAGAAGGTTTGTACACACAGGAGTTCTTCCTAAACACAGTGGTAGCATGGGATGAGAAGTAAAATAAAGGTTATTAATGGACTTCCATTTTTTGGTCTGGAAAAGTGTGTAAGCTGTAACTGTCACGTCTGGACTTTCTAAGTACTTCTATGCAAGAGGTCTGCTGGGGATCCAGATTCTTTTGCAGTTGGTATGGGTGCTGAGTCATCAGGAAAGTTGGCCATTTGGTTTTAGGTTTCTAAATATAGAGGTGAAAATTTAAAGCCCTAATCTGGGAATGGTGGTCACTTTGGTGGCCTGAATGATTTCGTTCTTAACAGGGTTCAATACCAGAGCTTTAGCTGTGCTTAGATTATACATACTTTTGAAAATTGTCACTTCTGTGAAAAACAAACTTTAGTAATTACAATAAAAAATGAAGAAAAGAAGAAATGTAGAAGAGTGGCAAGCTTTAGTCCCTTAGCAAGCATGAAAACTCTCGGGATAACTTGTGTGTGCTTTCAATCTATACAGAGAAGTTGGAACAAGTAGGCCTTGAGGGAGGTGATAGAAGAATAACCTAATGTAATGAAGAAAGCTTTGGTGAAACCTTAGAAAGGGTGAATTTTAACTATGCAGTTGAGCTGGTGGTTTTTTAATTTCTGATGAACTGCTGCACACGGTTAGAAACTTTGCTAAAATAGGACCTTACTTGACACTTAAAGTGCTGTCACAGAGAATCAGAATTACAAAAAGGCATTTTCACTTTCACTGTAGATTAATTTGAATAATCCAGTACCATATAGGATAGTAGTAGGAGCTTTTTCTTAAAAAAGCAAGGTTTTACAGTGGTGATTCATTGCGTTAGAGTGACAACGTTTTGTGCCTTTTGCATTGATCCTAGCTGAAGAAATGCTTTCTGAGTGTTTCCCCACTTGAAAGTTTGGGGTGGGCTGGGTAGGGAAGGGAGAAGTCCTGCCCGACCAGCAGCAAGGTCTGTCTGGTTAAATTATTATACATTACAGCAACTACTGCCTGCCCAATGCCATTGTGCCCGTGGCTCATTCCTCATTCCCACCACACAGGTCTGCTGCACAGCATGTGCATCGTAGGTTCCATCTCCCCCTGCCACGTGTCAAAGTTTTCCAGGAAAATGAGCCTTGAACAAGCTGTGCGGTTGGATGGGTATTGTTTTGGCAGATCAGGTATGGCCCAGGGGTGCACCAGTGCCTGACTCTGCTTTAAATTCAGCAAATGCTTCATTATTTACATTGATTACAATCCAGGTAAGCAAAACTCTTGGTGATTTTAAATTAAGGGAAGGATATCTAGCAAGTGAATAGCAGCTGAGGAAAGAGTATTTTGAAGGAAAATAGTTATTTCTATAAAATTTGTATCGAGCTTTTATCTGCTGTACCAGCAGTGCAAACAGAGCTTTCTAGTGGGGTGCAAAATACCTGTAGCTATGTTAAGCTTTGAAGGATTAGCCATTGCATCCAACACACAGTGCTTTTGTACAGTGGCAGTTCACATGCAGCTGATTGGTTAGGCAAAAAGAAGAAAAAAGTCTTTACCCTTACTATAAGATGTGAGCTTCAAAATGAGACTGTGCCCTCATTTTCCATGAGAACTTAAGACATGCAAAGCTTGAGGTTTTAAAAGTTAGTCAGCCATGTGTGAGTTACAAAACCACAATGAGTTAGAAACTTGTGTTAAAATTTGAAATGAGTATTTTTTATTTGCTTCTAACTCAAGACCAATTTGATAAGTTTCATTCCATCTGGTGTAAGACTAAGTATGACTATTTTACAGCAAAAGGGGATTTCTTGATAATATTACAGTAGGATGATAACAAGAATCTGTTTCTCATTAAACTACGGCAGATGACTGCATTGGCACTTAAAATGTACCATTATTAGTCTGCTGCTAGACGCAGACTTCTTGTCTGTTGTTTTGACACCTGCTGAACTCTTCTTTCGGTTGTTTTCTCAGTCTGAAGGCCCTCGAGTTTCAGTCATCCCTGTTAATTCTGCAAATGCTGCTACATGAGGTGAAATTAAATTTACATAGCAAATGCGGATTCATTGTATGAAATATACTTGCAGATTTCTCTAATGAATCTGCCAATGCCAAAAAGGGCCCACAACAGTCAGTGGCCACTCTCATGCAGTGCTTAAATTACTCACAAATACAGTCCCTCTAGTAGAGAGCATCTCTAATATGACTTATTTTTAATATAATATAGTAACTTTCTTTCCCGTGATTCCTACCTCAAAGCTGATATAACACATCCTGTTCTGCCCACTGGGAAACAAATACAGGTTCTGTCACCAGCTTCACTCAAGGCACGAATTCATCATAAAGAAATTTATAATTGGGTCTGCAGCTATTGTACATCCCTGTCCAGGTAGATCTCTTGACATTTTGATCAGTTCAGTATGGCATATTGTTGGTCTACATTTTCTGGACCTTATCAATATTTGTGTTTGTTTTTTCCTGAGATACAAAAATGTGGAATCTTCTGGCAAAATGAAAAGGAGAGGAAAAAATCCTGAAGTTTGTGTATGTCTGTTGGTCTCACTTTTTAAAATCAGTTTTTCAGTTTTTCCCAGAAGTGCTTTAGTAAAAGATAAATGTTGGTGTTCAGCAGTCACAGGACAGAACCAGTCCAGGGCCTGTGTCTGCAGAAAAGGCCTGTAATGGGAGCAGTGTGATGACTTCATACAAAGAATCCTGAAGAAGAAGCTAAGCTGTTCTGTGTTCTCATTTGTTAGACAGAAAGAGAGAACTGAGGAGTAACCTTTAAGGAATTCACATCATACCTGAATAATTTGCATTTAGAAAGGATGTTCCTTTAGTGTTCAAATTGGTTTATTGAATCCATGTTAGACTCCTGTAAATGCTGCACAGCTTTTGCATCTCCAGTACTTTGTCTAAATGAAAAACTAACCTTTGGAGTCTGTCTTAACTGTATTACATTTACGTTTGGTCTAATAGAGGTGATGAAAGTCAATGAACTGAATGGCACAAATTTGCTTGGCCCTTTATAAGGAGCCTTAACAACAGTCTCGCTTGGATGTTCAGAGTGACAGGAATTAATTATACATAGGAACATACTTCTGCTTGAAACAGCCCTCACAAACTCATGTTTCAGTAATCTTCTATGGGGCAGACTTTGGTGCTAAAGGTGGAAAAACAGAATATATTTGTTTAACTTCTCCCAAGAGAAGTTAAAAAGAAGGCAAGTGCTTTGAGTGGTTAGCAAGCCTCCCTTCATTTTGTTTCTACTGACTGATCTGCCATAAAGAAGCTTGAAACAAAACTCGTGTTACTGAACAAAGGTATCTTGTATGTAAGTGTGATAAGGAGCTGTGGGATTGGTGTGGATGTGGTCTGAGCTCGTGTTTTTTTTTTTCTCCTCTAGGGTACAGGTTATGGTGACGGTAAATTCTTCTTGCAGATAGTGGTCATGAGAAGTTTTGCCATGCAGATCAGACAGAAAACTGTATTGGAAGTGTAGGAGAAGCTGGGGGGAGGGGGGAGAACGACAAACCTCTACGTCACACACCTGCTTCAGCCCCTTTCAGTTTCAGCATTTTTGTGTAGATCTCATGGGATCTTATACAAAGACTTTATGGTCAAGATAGTCTTTAACAAGCTGTTTAAGATCTGTTACGTTTTAGGATTTGTTTGTGATTTTTTTTACAAAAGCAAAATTTCATTGAAACCAGACATGAATCTTAGTTTGTGAATTACAAGTGGAAAATGCTTTGTGGGGAAAAATGCCCATAATTCCTAACAGGGTATTTTAATATTCTACTTAATATACCCAGCATTCGAGACTTGAGATTCTAAGTAGCATTTCTGAGTTTATTCATAGCAGTCACTGCTTGTTTGTGTTAAGGCAGGGTGACAGTTTAGCTGTGATCCTGCAAAGTGGGGAAAAAAAAGCTTATTTCTTTGTGAACTCTGCACTCACGCTCATTATGAGAACTTTGCAGTATCAGTGCAATTGCTCTTTTGAGCCAGGGTCTGGGATCTCCTGAGTTATTCTGAACATATGGTAGCCTCAGTTACTGGTGTCTTGGTCCCCAGAAGGACTATCTTTTACACTGCCCTGCAGATCTCTTTCCCAAACAACCTGGATAGTCTGTAGCTGTCCTATCAGCAGAAAGGGCATGGCTGCAATCTGGTAGTTCAGTACAGCTGCTTAACTGTTTTGGATGTGAGGCTCAGAAACTGTCCCATAGTGATGAATAATAATCTTATCTCAGTCCTTGTCAGCTTATGGCTGGGATAAGGCAAGGGAAATATAACGTGTGTAGCAGTAATTTTGGCATTAAAGGCTCAGAGCTAGCGTAGAGCAGTACTGTGTACTCCCAGAGACAAAGGATACTTGCCTGTTTGCCTACTATTCCTTGCTGTGCCTTTTCAAAGAATAACAAATCATCATCAGTATCCTGCTCTATTTTCCCTATGCACCCCGAGAATGAGATGTGGGGTATTTAAGAGATCTCCTGAAGCTCAGAAATTAAACATGGAACATCTAGAACAATGGGTCTTCCCACAGTAATAGCAAAGCTTGACTGTGTGAGAACAGTTCTTTCTTTGGAAATGGTTCAGCTCTGTCTCAGAAGCTACAGAAAATGAATATTTCTTTTATGTTGTGTGCTCCAACATAAGGACCCGTATTTGTGTACACATGTGCAAAGCAAAATGAAATTTCCCAAAGAAAGCAAGCTGACTTGCTCCTTCCCAGCTCCATGCAGACAAAATCTTAGAACTGCATAAATAGCAGTTTAGTGCTTTATGCATGCCTAGGACATGGTCAGGAAACAAGATAGAAATACATGAAGAATAGAATAAAAATAGAAACTATTACGCAGAGATGTCTTGCTGCATTTTTGTTTCTTTAAATGTTATAAATAAATGAGTATGTGCAATTGACCATAGATTATCATTTACTCCTAATGACCTAAAATCTTCATTTGGAACAAGGCTTATAGGATATTTTATAACTTCTTTGGGATTTTTTTTTTAAGTAACTTGACATATGAATATATGAGTGTAATATGGCACTATCATCAAAAAGAAGATCAAAATGGTGAATAAGTGAAAAGGAGATAGAACTGGCACAAATCTGTACGGAACAAAGAAGTTACATTTATTATCCAAAGTACATCTCCCATTGGGAGCTTGGATAGGTATCATACAAATCATGATGGAAGATGTCATCTAACGAAGGACCATTATTATGGGAAGCAGGTAGTCTCCATTTTGAATAAAAATCTAGGCACAATTACATCGCTTGTTAGCATGCAAGCAGCCAAAGGAGCCCTGCCTGTTATTAGGCACTTAGTCTTACTACCTGATGTGGAATTGTCTAATAGGAAATTGGGTAGGAATTTCTGTGGAAAAAAATGTAAATCGTATACAACGTCGTGTCTGAGTCTTATGGCTGGTTTTAGTGCTTTAAGGTTAAGTTCAGGTTGCAATGAAACAAATATTTTGTCTGTTCTTGGGGTTTGTGAGCGTTATTAAGTACCTGAATATCAAATAACACCATACACCTGATTTATCTGATAGCAAGTTATGTTCCCTTTGCTCCCCTAGGATTCTTAAACCTTGCCTGAATGCCATCACCTGAGACAGGCATTTCTTTCACTGTTTTCTTTCGGTGACAGCGAATGTGAGTGCCGAATCTGTCTTTGGAAGGCATAAATGAGACGCATCGTCTTTTAGTGGTCAGGTCTGATAGATATGCTCTTTTATGTATCTGCATAGAGTCTTATATAAGATTTTGCAAAAGTGAGAATAAGTTTTCCCTAGGGAGAGAGATGAGGAATAAAGGATTAGTACATCTCTCCATACAATAACTCTTAATGTGAAATTCTAGCCCTATTTATAACAACGAGAGCTTTGCTACTGACTTGAGTAGGATCACAGTTTTACCCCTAAGGTGCAGTTGTGCTTTCCTAGGAGAGCTAATGTACAAAATACAGCCTCTGCCAGCACATCATCAATGCAATAGCATGGAAAGAGGGTAACATTAAATGACATCCATAGCCAATAATAGCTGCTGCAAGCATCCTGTCGAGCAGTGTATTGATGTTACTCACCAGCCTTCTGGGTTTATGTAATATTTTCTTCATACCTGGATGAGGTGAACTTAAGATGAGTTGGGGTTCTTTGTGGAACTGCGCTTAGCATTTTTTAATCGTTGTTTATTTATTTATTTATTTATTTTACTCTTCCTGAAACTCATCAAAGAATGTCTGATGTGGTGTTGCTTCTTTGATTTTTATTAATAAATCACACCATATATAACTAAGCTTTTAAAGCCCTTCGAGGCACTGTTTAATTTTTCAGCTCTCCTTGTCTGGTTCTGTCTAGCCTTTTATTAGCTTCCTGTCCTCAGGCCTTGCCTTTTGTAAAGCAGATATCATCATACATGCATTTCTGTGAAGTGTCTTGCGTCTCATGAAAGAAGACTCTTAACTGGGATCCCAGCCTTCCCTGACCCACTGCTCAGTAGGCAGTGTGCTATGGATGATAGCAGCATTACAAAGGGTCTTTGGCCAGCAAAGGGCCTACAAGTTACGGGCTGAAGACTGTTGCTTAATATCTTCTAGGTAAGACTAACATACTCTTTTCGATAGGGCTGTTTAGATGTCAGACAAGAAAATAACTCCTTGATGTGTTTGCATGAGAATGAATCCTGCAGATAAAATTATATTGCGTAATAATTTCCTGCAGCTCCCCAGATACTTGTTAGAGCAGTCCAAAATTTAATTCAGCATCTCCCTGTGAAATTGGATCTCTACTTTGTACTTCTGATTGCTTCTCTCAGCTCGATTAATGACATGGAAGCACTTGTTCTTTCTCTGAATAGTGTCTGGGTGCCTCCTGCCAGAGCAGTGAAGATCACCTTTTGCTGAGCTTATACATATATGCAGCAATAGCAGCCATAATGGGTGTTTCAGTGCACTGTGTAATATCTTCTTCCAAATTAAGGGGGCTTTGACACATCAGTCAGTTTCCTTTGCGTGTATTTGATTGCACACTTAAAATCAGCTGACTCAGATCAAGTGGTGCCTTGTAGCTTTAAACTCAGCAGTGACTGTTGTCTATGTTAAGGGAACTCTTCTGTCACTGTGAATGAGAAAACAAGACTCTAACACTGGCCCTGGAATTTCTTTGTAATGATCCTCTCTGAGAAACTTTGAGCTTTCTTGATTCTAAATAGCAACACTTTTGAAGGAGCCTGTGCACATGGCAGAGAGAACTTAAGAAAGTTTATTGAATAATTTCCAAAAATAAAGTGGAAAAAGATAATGTGTATCAAAACAGAAAGAAGTAAAGCAGTAGTGTGAGGTGACACAGTGCTTTAAGATTCTGAAGGCAAGCTGGAGATTGTACTTGGGACTAGGCAAAGTTCTGCACTGAGTTATTGGAGGTCAGCATCCTGAGATATTGAGACCACTTCATTGCCCCATTTCATGCTAGTGTGTTTCAGGCTACTGTGCTGAGTATTTCTAATATTTGGCTTTTTTTTACTACATGCAGTAGATTCAATTTTCCTGTTCTTAGAGGCATTATTTTCAGCAATGTGCCCCGAAATGCCTTATGGATTCAAGCTGTCCCTTAATCAGTGTTGCAGAGGATGCAGTTTTGATCTTTTTCTCTAATATATGAACTATGATACATCCTGGCATACGTCTTTCAGACCAGACTGAAAGCATTAGCATTCAGTTATAAACATTTCAATCTAAAAAAAGGGATAGAAATATAATATAGATGGGAAACAGAGGATATCTCAAAATAAGGTCATAATGGAGGATTTAAATTACACGTCTATTCAGACAGCAAAAGGACATGCTCAAAATATGCTGCAGTATCTGCATGCAGATATTGACTTTTACAAATATGCAACAAATATGGATTGTTTGTGTAAACAACAGCAATAGGTCAAGATGTAACATAACAAAAATCAACTCTGCAAATATAAATATTTATTATTAGTGGACAGTAACTGCTTCCTACTAAAACTGGCAAGAATGACGAATCCAACCCTCTCAATATTTACCGAAGAATTAGGAAGCTAATGAGAGAGAGCGCAGCAAAAAAAAAAAAAAAAAAACCTTTTGCATTCTAGAAAAAACGAGCAAAGTTAGCATTGCCAGACCATAATGAAGAATACTCCAGTGTACTGAAAGCTACTGGGCTGCAAATCCACCTACTTAAAATACACCAGCGCTTACTACTGAACCAAGCAGAGGCAAATACGAAATGAAAAATCCTGCATTGATTGAAGAATGTGCAGAATTCTTTCTTTTCTGTATTTTTTTGATTGTTAATACTTCTATGAAACACTGCTGGATGGCCATTGAGCAGATTACAAGCAAGAGATGAATACGTCTGGTTTGATCTTTGAGCCTCTTTCATTAGGGGCAGGTAAGAGTCAATGCCATCTCCGCATACTGTAGCGTATTTTAATATCTGCTGTTATTCTCTGGGTTGGTTTGCAATTTGAGTCTTTAACTTATGACCTCTTTTTTTCATTTAGCCTTTGATTACACCCCAAAAGAGTAGATTCACTTGAACTACAAAATCCCTGATTGTTGTGGTACTAATAAGCATTATGCCTTCTGAGAGCTGCAGTAGCAGAGAAAGGGAGGCTTGACACCATCTTTCTTTTGTGTTGGAGCAAGGGGAGAGGGAAAGATGTCCAGGAATTGTCTTATCATCATATGCACATACATGAGCATTTTTATTTATCTAATCTCCTGGATGCTTTTTCAGTGCCCGGCTTAATCCTTTGTTCTTGAAGTAAGCAAAGAAAAACTGTATGACAGGCATTTAATTTTTTTCTTTCTCAGGAGCAGCTAGTATCCCTTGTGTTGAGAAGAAAATGGGACCATGTGGAAAGCTAGATTTCAATTAACACATCAAAGGGCAGTTTGAGGGGTTTTGCCTAAAACTAGCATTTAGCTGAGTTGCGGGACTGTGGGAATTTTGCGTTTTCCTATATACTCATGTGTTGTTTTTTTACCTCTCCTATTTCTCTACTTCTTCTTTCCTTCTCCGAAGGGGCCGAATGGAAAGCAGTATAATCTCGTTGAATATATTCCATGGTTCTTGCTGATGAATTAGATGAACAGCTGCTGGAAACAGTCTGGGAATACAATTTGGTGAAAAAAGAGATGAGATACAAACAAATTCCCTTATGATGCCATTCATTCTATATGCAATAATATCCCAGAGGGGTGGAAAGATGGCAAGGCCTAAAATTCAATTTCAATTTGAGCTGGTTTTAGAAGAAGCAATTCTACAGAAGCTGTACCCACAAAAACATGTATTTATAGGCACAAACTTTTACTTTGTAGGTAGAAATGGCACAGTTGGTTGTACACATCTTTTTTTTGTATGCGTAAGAACTTACTTTTACAGGGACAACCAGTGTACTTTATTCTCAGTATTTCCCAAACAGTTATGTTAATTCTTACATTATATAGTTCATATCTTTTCTGTGTGCTCTAAAAAAGGTGTGGAGGGGAAAAAAAAATAATAATAAAGGCAAAAAGGCCCACATTTTAGCATGCAGGATGATCAAAAATCCATTCCAGAAAATGAAAATGAACTTAGCGGTATGTGTTCCTGTCATGTCCTCCCAATCACGTTTCTGCATTGTAAAAATCCGGCATGCAATTGTGTGTAAAGATTGGAAATTAAAGCTAATCTCTTCCTCAGTTCCTTTATGAATGTCATACACTAGCTAAGCAATGGACATTTTGCTTCCTTGTCTTGCTGCTTCAGTAAATTCCTTCTCAGGTTCTCTTCAGTTAGCAGCATCTGAGAAACACACACAGAATTAAGCATGCCTGTCTGAAGAAATGGGAGCGCCAAAGAATAACATTGATCTTGGATAAATTAGCATTTATTTTACTTCTGATAATTCACATTATTTTAGGAAGGTTGAACAGATTTTTGATGGGGATCTTGGTAATGTGGAACATGTTATGGCCACACATCCCGTAATTTGAACTAGATCTCAGTGTTTTACCAAGTTGTTTCTTTTTATCCCACTGTAGATCAGTATAACAAAAACCCAAGTAGTAGGAACTGGATGCATTTCTTTTCTTGATACGTTGGGGCACCTGAAAAACCATACATTATGCTCTGTATCTTTTGTAAACTACAAGCTTGGCCTGCAAACATAACCATTTTAGAGTTCTAGGAAAGTAAGTAATTTTTAAATAAATATTTAAAAATTTATTCTGGAACAGAATTGTTTTTGTGCTTGGATAATTGGGAGAGGCCTTCTTAGTAGTTATGAAAAATGGAGAAAGAAAAGTATTTGTATATTTAAAGTAACTCTTAGAAAGCATCTAAAAGCTTAATAGTAGTCATGGAGGCTGCAACATGAATGATGGTTTTGTTTCTTTAAAAGGGATTGCATTAGCTGTGGGGATGAAAGTGTCATCAGCTCAACTGTAACTATAGCTTGACACTTTGTGCCTCTGTGCATGTGCATAGCTTGATATTATCTAAGTACCGGTAACAGTGATACCTAAGGCTACTGTGGATAAACATTGAAGGTTTCTGATGACAGCATCTTAAGCACAGGAGAAAAGCTCTTGTGTGGTTTGTGATACCATCATAACCCTGAGATGCTGACAGAGCTTCATTCACAGTTTTCCTGTGAGTTGCTTTTCATTATTTCTTGTATCACTTTTGCTTCTTGTTGAAAATCATAGGGATTTTTTACTCTTTAAGCCCAGATTAAAGTTAAAAATCAAAATCAAAATACCTCTTACTGCACTGTTTATTTTAAAAGAATTCAAAATCTCAATCTGACGTATTGAAGGTTATAAAATGAATGTTTTGGACAATAGAAATGTATTTTAAGAAACTATGCAATTGATCAAGGGTAATGTTTTATTTAGTTGAATTTATCACGGCATTATGATTTTTTGCCATGTGGTTAATCATATCACTCAACACGACAAGCAACAACATCATCGTTATTAATAGAATATAGTGAGTACTGAATGGAGCCTTTGCAAAGATATACGTGCAAGCTGGCTAAAAAATGTAAATAGCATTTGTCATTATAAAAATGGGGGGTTGCATTTATCTGTTTATTCTTGGTTTTTGTCATGTTTATATTTTCAAGTTGCTCGAATGAGTGTTCTTTATTTTTTCATTTTCCTAACTATTTCTTATTTTACATGGAAGTCTGCTTTATTTTACTAAGGTCTGGACTGCATACAGTAGTTGTGCTGCCTAACCTACAGCAGCCAAGTTAAAGGAAACAGGTTATCTAGTACTGAAATCATTACGGAGTGGGAGGGATTGGGGGGGGGGGGGGAAGAGAGGGGCAGAAAAAGCCCTTAAAAGGTCATCCAGTCCATCCCTGTTCTGAGGCAGGAAATGGGTAACTAGGTCATTCCTGACAGATGTTTCTGTAGGCTGCTGTTAAAAACCACAAATGAAGGGGATTCCACAATCTCCATAAACCTATTCCATCTAATCTAGACTTTAAGTTGAAAGGGTTTTTTTGTTGGCTTTTTTTTCCCCCCATCTGGTCTATTCTTCTTTGCTGCAAATTATGCAATTATTTGTTATATTTCAGGTGGGAACAAAGAACTGTTAATCACTGCTTTCTGTATGATGCTTTTTAAAAGATGCATTTTCCCCCAGTCTTCTTTTTCTGAACTGACCAAGCCTCATTCCTTCAACCTTTCCTTGTAAATCCTCTTTTGAAAAGAACTTATCATTCTTGTTGATTTCATTTCAACTCCATCCAAATTGTTTAAATTGTTCTCGGAGTGCATTGCCCAAAATTGCACAGAATGCTCCAGCTGAGGCCTCAGCAGCACTGAAGATTGCAAAATAATTAGGTCCTGCATCTCACATACTGTGCGCTTCCTAATACATCCTGGAATGAGAAATGTCTTTCTGCAGCATCATCATGTTGTTGGCTTGTATTCACTTGGAAATCTACTCTAACCTTCATATCATTTTCTGCAATCCTGTTGCCCCATTAAAGTGTCGTTATATTATATTGATATATTCTGTTTTATTTTTGTCATCAGTAGTAGTTAGTATCTCTCTAGAATTGGAGTTTGTTGAAGTTAGACTGTTGCTCAAGGTATCTAGATATTTTGAATTCCATTTCCAATGTGTTTGTAAGCCCTTTCTAGATTTTTTTTGCAAATTTTACAGTTTACCTTCTGTTCTATTATCCAAGCTGTTAAATGACAATTTGAATAAAATAGAATGGATGAAAAATCCCTGAAGGATGTTACTACTGTGCCATCCTGATTTGTCAGGAAACAGTCGATAAATACTGCTAGGGAGAAATACTTAACTACTTGCGTGTCAACTGTTACTTCATTTCATCTACTGCATTTTTTTGTATTGCAAGCAAAATTAAAGAAGACCAAACTAAAAGCTTTGCTAAATAACGGATACCACATTTGGTCCTTCCTTCTTATTCAACAGGGCCCCGTCTAAGAAGCAAATTAGAGTGGGGGTTGACACAACAAATTATTTTTAGATTACATTTTAATGTCTCATTGCTTAATTGTTTTCTATTATATTATTATCTTCATGCCTATACACTAACTGCCTAATAACCTATGGTAGTATCCTTCAGTGATGGATGAAGTGTTTATGAAAGTTAGGCCAATTGAACTCCTAATTCCTGAGACAGGCAGTATTTTTATTATCCTTTCTACTCTTGCAGGACCTCCCTTCTACTTCATGAATTCTCAAAATAAAATAAAATAAAAATAATCATGCAGAGATTATTCTAGCTTTTTAAGTGTTCCAGCATATATTCTAGCATGTTTTCCTGTGGAAACCAAGTTTATATGGTCACACTGTATGACCAGTCATGCCACGCCCTGTCTCCACATTTTTGTGTGATGACTTCTTGTTTTTTAGTTTATCAAAGAGTTTGCTGCTCTCTTTCAGTGCTTTCTTTGCATCAAGGTAGTCTGCTGTTGTGCCTTTAATATGCCTTTCTCAATAACTGTCAGCCCTCCTATGCTCTTATTTCCTTCTGACTTTCTTCCAAAAGATCCACCCACCCTTTCATTCCCTAAGCCAACTAGAATCTGCTTTTGGAAGCCCGTTCTCTTTCTGCTATTCCATGCTTTCTTTGGCATAATTAGTTTTATTGTTCTGCAATCAGTTTTATACATACAGTCATCTACCTTTGCCTTATCAGTTAACGCTTCATGATTGAATAATATGCAAAACAGCTTTTTTCCTCTCATCTCCTCAACTATCTGAAATCACAAGTTGTTCTCAGTACCTTTCAGGAATCTGCTAGCCAGCTTGTCTCCTATCCTGTTGTTTTCCAGAACCTTGTGTGTGTGCACCGAGGGGTGGTGGGGAAGAAGGAAAGGCTGTTCCAGGTTTACTACGGGACCAGTATCTTTTTTTTAAATATATATATATAAGGTATGTGACTTGTCTGGACAGGACCAGGGAGAGGATGCTTGACTAGGTGGGTGTCAGATCTGATCAAGCAAAGCAGCTCCCCTGTTCCCAGCACAAGGGGCATCATGGAGTGAAGCAGCAGACCAGCAGAGCTAGAGCTGGAAGGGAGCAAAGGCAGGGAACCTGTAAATTATAATACTGTCACTTGATTATCTAACATTTCACCTTCTGTCAGGCTTATTGTTCATGTTATCTGGCCAAAATTTGAAGGCCTTATTCAATAGTACAAAACAACAGTAACAACAAAACCAACCAACCAAATAAACAACCAAATAAACAAAAAACAGCAACAAAACAGCTTGAAATTGGTGTGATTTTTGTCTGAATAAAGCATCAAGATGTGCCTCATTGCTGTTAGAAACTGTATACAGACATGGCTCTCTACAAACATTGTCTGTCTCTGATGGCTTAAAATCAAAGGCAACAAAATAAGCTCCAGGCAAGGCAGATACTTCAGGAAAGAAGATATAAGGTGTGAAGAGTTAGATGCAAGTATGAAAGATGTATGGAAAAGCATGAGCTTAAAAAAAGGATGTAGAGGAAGCCTGACATAAGAGGGGACTGTTTACCAGAAAATAGCATTATAAAAGGAATAGTCTGAGTGTAGGAAAAAATTGCAGGGAGTAGCAGACAGGTAGATTGCAAGGGACACAGGAAGAAAAGCAATAGAAGAAAATGAAAACAGACAGGTGGGAGAAAAGGAAGTGAACGTAACATCCATCAGGACTGAGTTTTTCATTTCTTCACTGGGGAACATTTAAAACCAGATTATTTTTTATTAAAATGACATACACGAGAAAGGATTGTAAAATTGTCTTTCATTCTGACTGGAAGATAGCTAATAACGTTAGTAGTTAAAGCAGGAGAATGGAGTAGAGAGGAACGCTTCTATGGAAAGAACCATTTAATTTTTGTTTCTGGTTTGCAGGGAAGCTGTTTGCAGGCTTCTTAGAGATTTAAAGTACAAATAATCATAGCAGAGGTGGATCACTGGGTCTGACTACTGGTGATGATATCAAAGGTATATGATAAACGCAGTTTCTGACAATTACACGGATGATAAAAATAGATCTGTGCTTACATGGTGTTTCTGTTCTCGAATGTAGGCTTAATGTGATAGCATTTTTTTCATTTTGGCTTCTCTTCATCTTGATATGCTGGTATATTTAGGGAGGATATTTTTGCTAGTGTATTATTTATGTATGTTTTTGTTACCTTGCAACTCAGAGTTGCTAGCAAGCGCTATATTAAAAAAATTATAAAGCATGTAGTGCAGTATGTGGCTCAGGGAGACAGCTTTAATTCAGTGAGCCTCAAAATTAATTTAATTAAGATCTGAATAACTTTTTCCTATTAAAATATCATTGCTTTAAATCAGTTTTAGAAAAGTTTGATTAAACTGGAAAATTAACGTTAGTACAACATTTCTTTTTGCTCATAAATAGAAAGGCTACATGAGAATCAGGTGCAAGAGATGCTAAAATCTGCAAGTGTGTTCCATCACAGTAATGCACGTGCTGTCTCAGTCACTTGGCATTTTACCTTGTACGCAGGCCAAAGCTGCATTTGGAGCCTTGTGAGCAGCAAGACACAGACTGGAGGACTCCAGTCATCATTGCAACCCTGGCTGGCTGGGAGCGCGTCGGTGTGGTACGGGGAGGGGCCCGTACGTGCACTCAGCTCTGTTAGGTGGAGGAAGCGCAGTGTTTGAGCTACAGACTTCCACCATTCACTAAGACAGCGAATGGTATTTTATTTTTTCTAGAGTGCTACATTCCATCTAACCTAGAAATGTCATAAATACATCATTTTAATGATGAAGTAATTTAGGCATTTTCTGTTTGAGCTGCTGTACCAGTGTGGCTGTTTTAGTTATGAGAATATTTTTTCTGCCATGACAATCAGATCAGATCGGCTGCTGATGTTGGCATAGTTATAGGGTGTGTGCATGTCCTTCTGTATATGGGATAAGTGAATGCATGTGCATATGTGTATACAAACGTGTGTGTAAAATTAGCATATGCTGGCAATTACAGTGCTACATCAGCATAGCACTCCGTAACAGCTAATGTTTCTCCTTTAAGAAAATAACTCTACAGCTATAAGACACCTTTACAATGGCAGAGAGGGCTATACTCTGAAAAACTGCATAATGGTCACAGAGAAGTAGAGAGAATTGAATGAGGCAACCTGCTAAAAGCTCTCATGTCTCTATGATCCAGAAGTGCCAGGATGACAGGGAACTAACAAAGAATTTGGAGTCTTCTAAACAGAGTCCAGTTTCACTGCATTGCGAATAATTGGTGGCCTAAATCAAAGGTCTTGAATAGCAGTTACAGAAAAGAATCGCTTGTTTGAAAACAACAGAAGCAAGGCTGGGTTACTCTACGTTGTCCAGGAAGGTTAACTTGCTCAAAGTCTAAGAAGATGGAAGAAGGCTGCGTATTGAATATTTCTGGTTAAATATATGGAAGGGTAAGAAGACCTAATACTATTGTTGAGCATATTACAGAACTCTTAATCAAAAGAAGCAGGTGAAGGAAGTAAATACCAAAAGCACCCAAAGTGAAGACCCTAGTGATCTGATTCCTGATGCTTCCCTGATCTCTAACTGATAGAGACTACTATAAGTTTGGAAGTGCATAGTTCAGTGCTGCTCGGGGGATGTACTCATAATTCTGGTAACTCTTGACTTTCATTCCTAGAAGTAGTACAAGCCTGCTAAATGAAACTCTTCTTCTACCTTTACTTCTTCCGATTGTCCCATGAATTTAAAGCCTCCTTTCTAATTACTGACTTATTTTTTTTTAAATGGTCTTATTTCCAACCTATATGTAAACATACATTGTTTGTGTAATTGGTTACATGATTTGATCAGTCACTGCTCCCAGATATTCCAGTATCTGCTACTTCATGAAATTTCAGCCAAATGGTAGAAAATTGATAGCACTTCAGTGGGAGAGAAAGATATAGGACACCCTATTACTAAGAACATGTATTATTTGATGTTAAGAGTCCATATTTCTCATGAGGACACCAAAACATATTTGGTGCCTGTGAGCATTGAAGGTGATGGTCAAGGAATAAGGAAGGACTAAAATCTCTTTCTGTAATTAGTCCCGTGACTGTAGCATATTCTTCCCCAAGAACATCTGGGATAAACTGTGAATTTTATATGTAATTTTGAAATTATATCTCTTTGTTCTGTAATGGATGTTTGTAAAAGTTTTGAAATTGATGTTAGACCTGAGTGCAGAGTTATCCTTATAGTTGCAATGCTGTAGGTCACTCCTGCCACAGTCATTCTGATTTTTGCCTGTCAGTCCTTTTCTTTAACCCCTTTCCTTCACTATCTCCCAGTTAAGTTCTCTTACTTTTTTAAAGGTTTAGGGGTAGACTATGAATTTATTTGTGCACAAAATTAGCATCTCAGTACTTCTGCTGGCAAAGCTGAAAGTTCTCACAATTCTGCTGTGTTTCAGGATTTGTATTGCTTGGCTTTTTTTTTAATCTTCGGAATAATGAAATTTCAAAATGTTTTTCTGTTCTTCAGCTGTCCTTGATATGAGGGTTGTTACTGTGATGAACCTTTGCTAACTTCCACTTGACATACTTTCAAGGGAGAAATAGCACACAGGCATTTCACTCCTTTCTGTTCCTATTTGAATTTTGAGGTCCTTCCTTCTCACGCAGCAAAATTAAATGAGGTTCCTCAGGCTTAGCTTGGAATCAAGCTTTCCCTTGTATGCAGGCAGGTACGTGGCACCTTCTTCATTTCTATCCAGTGCAATCCCACTGAACAGAGATTTCCCCATTTCTACTGCCTCAGGTTGTGCCGGATGTCAATGATACGTGGTGTGTTTCCTGCGTATCACAGGAAATCATGATAGCAGGCTATTCCACTCCTGAACACTAGAAGGTAAAGAAAAGGACTGAATATAAAAATCTAATATTTATTATTTTTAAAAATATAAAAGAATGTGTAATACTTCTCCAGTACTATTTGGGCTAGAGTCAGTTTTCAATATTTTGGGTGGGTAACACAGAGCTGTGAGAGGTTATCCATCTGGCCACTGGACCATGAAGTTTTACTGCAGAACGAAGGCAGTATTGCCAGTGACTGAAAAGCATTATGCACGTTTATGATGCTATATAATAAGCTAAGTCTTTTAGAGTACGTTTGGAAAAATCTAAAAGGTACCATTTAAGTGATAGCACTGGAGCAACGTGGCCTTACAAGTAAAGAGATACCTAAAATCTGTGTTAAGACACATCAACAAAGTAGGTTTTCTGTGAAATATGAAGGGGAAATATGCCAGCTCCATGCATTTTTAGAGTCAAGCAGATCACCTATCTGTGATAAGGAGATGGTCCATGTAATTCATGCTCTGCTTTCAATCCTCATAAACAGCTCAGAAAAACAAGAGATACTGTTCTGTATTATGAAAACTAGACCCCAAATCTACCCAACCCCGTAGATCTCAGGCTGTATTTTGGGACTGGTACCCATTTCTGCAAGGCAGAAATGAATGCTTGTTATGTCTGCTTTTGTAAAGGTAGCAGGCTTTGTGTTAAGTGATGCAAATGAGTATAACAGTCACTGAGCTTACTTAACTGTTTCTTACTTTGCAGATTTAACAATGGCATGCTAGAGCAGGATATGCTCCTTGGGAAATGAGGTACATGTTCACTTACGCTATGGTATGGACTGTGGGATTATGAGTATGTTTTGGTTTTAACCTTGTAAGAAATTTCTATGCTAGCTGATAAATATTAATATTACAGTCAGAGTGAACTAGCACAGTTTTACTTCATGTCTAAGTACTAGCCATTTCCTGGCGTAATTTGCTTAGGTGAAGCCTGAGAAGTCCTGTATCAAGCTGTTAAGCAAGTAAGTCATGGTTGAAGTATTCGATCACTTCTCCCTACCCACAAAAACGTATAGCTGTTGCTAAGTATATGTCCTCGAACAGACTTGCTTAGCAAGTAAACGTACTAATTTTTACTTCAGGTTAATACCAAATTGCTAAGAAACTTGCAGTTATGCTGTATACTTGTGGGAGGTGAAGATCTTAGATAATTTGACAGATGCCACTAAGGAAGAGAAAAAAAAACGGTAATATCTGCCTTTTGCATGGATCTGCAACCCCCTGACAGTGATCCGTGCTTGTCATTCTCAAAGAGGGGGGAAAGCGAGCGGGTCAGTGGAGGGCCAGGATGTCTCCACATGGCACCGCAACACGAGTGCCATGTCCAGTAGCTGAAGATACTTACGCTGTATGCAGAATGCAATAAATCTGCGAGCCGGGACGCTTTGAAGTACTCAAAGCCAGTTCCGTGCATAAGTTGCACTCATACATTAAAAGGCTTTGTTCCAGCCCTGAGTTTACCACGTCTCTCCCATCCCCGGTAAAGACGCCGTTAGTTTTCGGGAAGGAAGGAGTGAGCGCGGGGCTCCAGCGCAGCTCTGCCCGCACCGCAGCCCGCCTGCGGGCAGGGGTGCTGGTGGCCGGGCGGGGGCGATGCGCGGCGCCTGCCCTGCCGAGGCGGGCGGGGTGGTGCCGGCCCGGGGCCGCTGCGGCCGCCGAGCGAGCGGCGCCTCCTCCTCCCCCCCACGGCCCGAGATTCTCGCCGCTGCTGCCGGCTCCCCGGGCGCGGCTGCCGCGTGCTCGCCCCGCGCCGAGGAGCGGCGCTCCCTCCCGGCGCTCCCTGCCGGTGGCGCCCGCGGCTGGGCTCCCGCCTCCGCGCCCCGGC